>NW_027249470.1:7500-168853 GCF_030848795.1 Temnothorax nylanderi | reverse complement strand
ATTCCGTGGATATCGACAAAATAAAGGACTCACAGGTACTCGACAGGGTAGGTCTAAAGTTCGAGCAGGAGCCTAAGTTAAACCCAAGACTGCTTATCCGGGGGATACCGTGCGGCATGACAGGGGACGAACTTAAATCGGAGATCATTGCCTTAAATTTGAGAGGAGTTGACACGACGGAGGTAAAAATTATTTATGTTTTTCCCTCCAAAGAGAATCGCGCTAGCACCAGCTGTGTCATTGAGGTTCCACCGAATATCCGCACACTGTTATTAAAAGATAAACAGATATTTGTAAATTACAATGCGTGCAGTGTTTCTGATTACGTAAAAGTGCTGCAATGTTTTAAATGCTTGGCTTTCGGTCACTTCGCTAGGCATTGCAGATTTACATCACTATGTGGACATTGTGCCGGCAGCTACGAAACCAAAGACTGCACGACGAACAATGAGGCTCCAAGATGTGGGAACTGTGCACGGTGGGGAAAGCGTGGGGATGAGTCGCACTCTGCCTTGGACGGAAGGATGTGCCCAATTCTGCGTCGGAGAATAGCGGACAGAATTTTGCGTATTAATTACGGGTGATGGTTTCCGGTGAATATATCCGCATTTGTCACGTGAATTGCCAGTCGCTGTTTGCACATCTTGATGAGTTCAGAGCACATTTCGTTGACTCGGAATATCACATAATTTGTATGTCTGAAACCTGGCTTAAACCAACCATTCCAGATCGCATGGTTTCTCTGCAGGGATACAACGTGTTTAGACGGGATAGAATTGGCAAAACTGGTGGAGGAGTAGCCTTTTACCTCAGAGGAAATGCCCATGCCAGGATATTAAGACAATCCGAGGAAAATTACTGTCGCAAACCAGAATATTTGATGGCTGAAATTTCTATGGACGGGAACTCCAAGATTCTACTGGCCGTAGTATACAGGCCACCGCACTGCGGCTACATTGAAGAATTCTTCAATGCTTTTTCTGAGTTATCGGCACTGTACAGGCACACTGTCGTTTTTGGAGATTTTAACGCGGACCTCAATACGCGAACTTTCGACGCGGAGCAGATCCGTTCATTGGTGGATGCGATGCATTTCCATCTTGTACCATACGAGCCCACACATCACACGCGCACATCTTTTACGTGGTTAGATTTATGCATAATCGACGACCATGACAAATTAGTTGCGCATGGTCAGCAGGAGGCGTGTTATTTGTCTGCCCACGATCTGGTCGACATTACGTACAAAGTGAAAGTCGAGCGTTTTCAACGGCGTCACATTATAGCTAGAGATTTTCGCTCTTTTAATTCGGAAACTTTCTGGAACGAATTGGCGGAATACGACTGGAGCTCCGTATTCATCGCGGAAGACATAGACAGCAAGATAAGAATTCTAAATGACTACCTTTTAAAATGCTTCGATAAGCATGCACCACAACGCAATGTCTATCCCAGGCACCTGCCCGCTCCTTGGCTGACCAACGATATTAAGAGCAAAATGAAGGAGAGGAATATAGCTAGGAGGAAGTGGAAACGATGCAAAAATGACACGAACTACGACAACTACAAACACCTACGTAATCAGGTTCAATCGCTAGTACGTAAGGCTAAATGTAATTATTACCAAGATGCCTTTCAAGATCTAAGGGAACCTAATATTATTTGGATCAGGCTCAAACATCTAGGATTAATCAAAAACAAATCCTCAGAAATGAAATTGCTCTTTTCCACAGAAGAACTGGTGGACTTTTTCACCTACAGTACGGCAGGAACAAACAGGGACGCGCAAAATACCACAGCTTTCTACTTGGGTGAGGAAACATATGATGACTCCAAGTTCTATCTAGGCAACATTGAACCCGGGGAAGTGCTCAAGGCGATCACGCGAATCAAGTCGGACGCAGTCGGTGCGGATGGACTGTCAATGAAACTCATTTCAAGGGCCTTGCCTTGTATTCTTTCTACAATCACGCATGTATTCAACTTTAGTCTTACTCATGGAGTCTATCCTATCTTGTGGAAAAGTGCCATAATACAGCCCCTGCCAAAGGTTAAAAGTCCATCGGAATTAAAGGATTACAGGCCAATCTCCATTTTGTGTACTGTCTCCAAGGCTCTCGAACACATTGTGGCCGAGCAGATTAAGGTCTATCTGGACGACCATGACTTACTGGATCCCCATCAATCAGCCTATAGAAAGGACCACTCTACGCAAACCGCGCTGATAAGAATTCTTGACGACGTGAGACAGGCCGCAGACGCTAGAAAAGTCACCATCGTAATCTTCTTCGATTTTTCCAAAGCTTTCGACAGCGTGGATCATTATGTATTGATTGAAAAGCTAAGGAACCTCGGCTTTTCATGTTCGGCACTGCGCTGGCTGTGCTCCTATCTCTGCGATCGAAGGCAGGTGGTTCGTGACCCCGTCTCGCGTGCGACGTCGACAGAGAGGACAACTACTGCTGGAGTCCCCCAAGGCTCCGTACTTGGACCCTTATTATTTATTCTATATCTGTGTGGTTTTAGCAAAGTTTTGAGACACTGTAAATACAATTTCTACGCTGACGACCTGTGCATTTATTTGCATACGGAGCTGAAGTACCTGGCTGAGGCTGTGCAAAAAGCGAATCAGGACATTTCCAACATAGTAGCCTGGGCGACGGAAAATCGGCTATCTCTCAATCCAAGTAAGACCACGGCAATGATCATGGGCACAGTCCGTTACCTCAACGGTCTTCCATTAGATGATCTGCCTCATATCGTAGTGGATGACACCATAATACCGTATAAAGAGTCGGTTGTATACCTGGGGGTGACCATCTTAAATACACTTTCTTGGAAAGAACAGGTATCAAAAACTGTTACCAGAGTGAACGCCTCGGTACACCAGC
Source organism: Temnothorax nylanderi (assembly GCF_030848795.1). Lineage (NCBI taxonomy): Eukaryota > Metazoa > Arthropoda > Insecta > Hymenoptera > Formicidae > Temnothorax > Temnothorax nylanderi. The sequence continues at coordinate 165,962 of NW_027249470.1, read as the reverse complement.
TCAAGTTGTGCAAGCATCTTATGCCGCCTCTGTTACGCGCAAGGTTAATTTGCACCCTGATCATGCCTCTTTTTGATTACTGTTGCGCAACATTCACTGACATCACAAGGGAACATAATACGCGTTTGCAACGGGCCTTGAACACCTGTGTTAGATTCGTCTGTCAGGCTAAACGGGACGAACATATCACGCCTTATTTCGAAGAGCTCAAGTGGCTAAAGGTACACCAGAGACGATTATATTTTGTCGGTAACTTAACATACACCATCCTTCATTCTAAGAAACCCTCATCATTGTACCAGGCTTTTACTTACAAAGGCGATAAGGCAGTGCGCGATACAAGATCTCACCCGAGGTCGTTGTCCCTCCCTCAATGTAGAACGAAACTATATAAAAAATCGTTTATTAGTTTTGCGGCCGAACTATGGAATGGCTTACCACTAGACTTGCGTAATGCCTCCACGAAGGGGATTTTCAAGTGTGACTTATTTAAATATTTACTAAACACACATCCACAAAGTCAACAATAGCGATACTCCTATTTTGTTATTTTCTTTTTCTCTATTTTTTTTCTATACATATCCCTCCCTCCCTCCCTCCCACCCTCTCTCTCTCTCTCTCTCTCTCTCTCTCTCTCTCTCTCTCTCTCTCTCTCTCTCTCTCTCTCTCTCTCTCTCTCTCTCTCTCTCTCTCTCTCTCTTCAACATGACACAAGTGTGTTTGTGCGTTTACCAATAAAATTCTGGTTGGTCTTGACCTGGGACAAATCATATTCTTTTTTTTAAGCCTTTATCACTAAAAAACGTGGTTTTTTACGGTTTTTTGAGGTTATCTTTGAAATCCTCTGGGCGACCCCTGTTTTTTATTGCAGATTCGTGTTCAGCGGGTCAAAATACATAGGAGTAATGTGGTCTCAACCTCAGAGCAATATACTTTCTTTTTTTTTGTGGGCCTGTGTTATTGAGAAAAAATGAAAAGCCGCTACAATAATTAGTCAGAAGATATAATGAAATTGAAAATACTTGTTCTTTGGTATCAAAAAATAATTATAATTGTAGTAACAATAAACTATATATTTGTGCAAAAGTTTGCATAATAATGGACCACTATCTGATGATGTCCATGGTGTTCGATCACAATATTTGCAATTGTCAAGTAAACAATTCAAAATAAATTGTAAGAGAGACAGTGATAATTGTGTTTTTTTTTTAAAGTAGTTTATGTATTTTGATTCTTAATATAGTCGAAAACAACAATGGTGATGTTTATTTAATAGGCAAAAAGTTTAAATATGTGCAATACTTATATGAATTACCTTGCAAATCTGACGAGCTCAGTATTAACGTAATGACAATGAATAATGACAATATATATTCATATCCGATTACAGGCTTAAAGTGTAAAGCGTGGAAAATTTCTTATGGGAATGATCCCAAAATGTTTGCAATATTTCCTCTAATTCATGGAAAATAAATAGTTTCATGCATAACAATATTTCTTACAATTGCTTACAATTTCTTACAATAAAAGACGGTATACGTTGAATAGCCAAAGTATTTATTGGCATATGAGCCTGGATTCCAATAAGAAATTTATGGTTGTGGAATTCTCTGATGGGCTACAAATAGTACCTACACAATGGCTGAACTTTGCTGAACAAACATGTATTTGGCCTAGCCATTTCAAAACGCAACTTCGAATTAATAAGGCTATTATAACAAGAAAAATGCCTAAAGAATAACATAATTGGAAAGAGTTACCTGTAAAAAGAATGTTTAGAAGCGCAGGTAAATGACTTAAAAATTAAAAAATATAAATATATTTATATTTTGTTCATTATACACTTCTCACAAAAATTAAAGAAACGCTAAATTTATCTTTAAAAATAGGCAAAATTCAAGCAGCTGTAACTTTGTTAAAAATGAACAAAATTTAAATTTAAAAAAATGATTTTAAAGCTTGAAATCTCTACTTTTGAAAGGTTACTATTATTTTTTAGTTTCCGTGAGTTTGATAATTTTTACATATAGAAAACTACGAGCTAGACAAAATAGGAAATTTTTCTCTCAAATCGACCCCAAGCTATCAATCAAGCCTATTTAGAACTTGATCCGTTCACTCGTTATCGAGATCTCAACATCTTGAGTACTCGCAAATCGTCGCATCGCGTAAAAGAGTCACGGTCGGTCTCGCTCCGCGTGTACTTGGCGCGAGACACTACCGTGTCTCTTGATATCGCTTGTACAAATACTTATAATAAACATTTGCAGTATAACAGACAGTCACTATTAGGAGGTAAATGTATTCAGATATAATGTATAAAATATGTTATTTAATTAGTGTTGACTGCCAGAAATTACAAATTTACTCCAATATTAATTACTTTTGTTTAAATTTCCATAATTATATTACTATTACTATTAAACTAAGTAACCACCGTATAAAAGGTGATGTCAATAATAGGTAGGTATACTAAGAATCTAGAATTAAGGTTTTTATGTAAATAATTATAAAATTCCTAACAGTACTAAATTACGAATTTGTATATGATATAAGTTTAGATTTGTGTAGCTTCTCAAAATAAACAAGCAATATTTGTATCAAACATACGTCAAAAGTATGTTCAAATGTGAAGTTAAGAAAAGTTGTATAATCAACCAGACCTTCCAATAAATACAGATCACTTTATTTATGATGTTATTAGCTATTAATTTAGTTCATTTCATTCGTACAAACTCATAATGAACCACATTTGCCAAATAATTACAGCACAGAAGGCAATCAAAAGATAAAAATGCCAGAGTATAATGTTCAAAGAAAAGAAAGTTATCAGTGTTGGTCAATATCCGAAAATAGTGCAGATCCTAAGCATGTTGTAGATATAGTATCACGTGTATAAATTTCCTATTTATTGCATTTATTTGTCTTTATGTCATTTCATCAATGACATGTATAACAGTACATGCCACAGAAGATGGGTTAACTTTAAAACTCACCATGATATACCAATGTAGCACTGTCAGTAAGCATAAATAACTCACCTTTCAGATAATGTTATATTCCATATCTAAACAGATAAAATTAGCCATATACAGGGTGTCCCTGAATGTTTGGTACTTTTCTCATATTTAGATAGAGCGAGCCAAACTGAGTCGAAAAGTCATGTACCATTTTGCAATTTTCGCAATAGTTGTTGAGTTATTAATGATTAAAAATCGCCGTATTGGCCCGGCCCACCGCCAAATTCAAGCGCGCGGCGAGATGCGGCCGCCCCGCGGTCGGCGCGCGGGCAGTTGTTTACTACAAGCGGCGATGATTACGCACGAGCGGCGCGTAACGCGCCGGACCCCCGTCCTGAGCGATGATAGTTTCTCGCCTTTTTTAAATAGAAATAAAATTTTCTAACATAGAAAAATTTTTTGTGCGTACGTATGTACATACGTGTGTACATGCATACACAGGAAAATATCAATTGTACTGCTCAAAAAAGCGATTACTCAATTTACTTTTTTTCTTTTAGTAAGTAACGGTTGTCTTTAAGAAAGAATAGTCTTAAAATGTACAAATTTTAGAAAGAGTTTTTATCATGTACTCGAAAGAAGAATTTATACTCCTTCAAAGAACATAATAAAATTTTATCAAAAAAAAGTCAAAATAATAAATAAAGTAATATGAGGACCCTCGAGATTAAAATAAAAGAAGTCAAGGCTATGAGACAAGATCGTCAAGTCTTCTCGCAGAAAGTATTCATTATGTACATGGCTCTGTATTCCACGTTTTTCAGACCGAATGGTGAGTTTCCTAAGGGATCTTTTTAATATCTCAACATTAATTGAACAAATTTACAGATATGGATCAATTGGTCTATGTTTCTGATACTTTGAATCAGTAAACTCACCATACGGTACGGAGAACGTGTAACTTAACTTCTGAAACTACCGCTGAAGATGGCTCAAAGCTGAGCCGAAACGTACGGATCGATGTAATGTATCAAAACGACGAATAAATCAGTTATTTCTTATATTACGCACTGTGATCTGCGTCTAACCCTCATAGCCTTGACTTCTCCTATCAAAATAATTAGCAAATTGAATTTTTGTTTTAATTTTATATTTTTAACTGAAGAACTGAATAATTAGAATTTAGAATATTATTTATTTTAAGTAATATTATCAAGAAAACATTTTTTGTAAAGATCATCGTTACTTAAAAGAAGAGAAAACTGAGTAATTGGTTTTCTTAGCACTAGAATGATATTTTTTGCGTGTGCGTATACGGCACGCCATTTTACTATTTAATACCATCATAAAAATTCTACCAAATTAAATTGATACTCAAAGAAAAGAAATTATTTTTATGTCTAAACATACTTATAATTCATCGAATTATTATTAAGCTATAATTGAAAACGCAGAATTACAATTATGTCTAGACAAAATATTAATTCTGAATTTATTTTACGTTATGACATAAAAAATTTTCGGGAATTAAAATTATGTAATAATCCCTATAATCATAATTGTAATTCCCGAATTTTACTTATGTACGCAATTTTAATACTTGAATTTCTATTATGTACACAATTGTAATTCTGGAATTACTTTTTTTCTTTTGGTAAGTAACGGGGTTCGTTAAGAAAGAATATTTTCTTGATAATAATCTTAAAATGTATTCATCACAAATTTTAGAAAAAGTCTTTATCATGTACTGGAAAAAAGAATTTATACTCCTTCAAAGAACATTATAAAATTTTATCAAAGAAAAGTCAAAATAATAAGCAAATCGAATTTTTGTTTTAATTTTATATTCTTAATTGAAAAGTTAAACAATTAGAATTCAGAATATTATTTGTGTGGCGGTCAACAGACCACACACAAATTTATCGCGCCTGCGGAACAGCAACCAGTTGTACACGCAAAGCCGAGCCAGCGGAACGGCAACCGGTTGTACGCGCGCCGAACGCGCGACGAGCACGTGCCATCCGCATGGCCCTAACACCGAGACGTAAAAGCATAACAAGGGCTTTCACCACCAGGCGGCTGAACTTTCTCGCGTTTAAAGTTCAGCAAGGACCTGTATATAAAGGCCAGCAGCAAAGGCATCATCGAGCAATTCTACCTCAGTGACCCTCCTGCATGGAAACCACCGAACAAGAGCTCTGCTTTTGGATAACCCGTGATACTGCGCCGACGGAATACGCGGCCATCTACTTCACGCACATCGCTGCCGCCGAAACAGCCCGAGCAGCCTCAGGACATCAGACCGAGGATACGGATCTCGATCACCGAGCCTCCTACACGCCGCCCGGTACACCTCCGGCTTGGAGGAAGCCCGGCCCGTGGGGACCGCGCCAGCCGCTACACCGGACGCGAACTTCACCGTGTCTCTCGTGGAGTGAGCGCCCACCGCCGTAAGTCGGAACCAATCGGCCCTCTTCAGGGCCACATAATACTTGTACATAGATACACTGTACATAGTAGTAATAGGAATAAACACTGTATATACCAGATATCACGACTCTCGTCAATCACGGCACCACACACTGCGCCTCCTTCCTCAGCGAACGAACACGGCAAGCGAGCCGATAGAATAGTGACTATACGACGCCATAACTGGTGACCTCGACGTTGGAAAAAGGAAGGAGCAACCATGCCAACGAAAGGACAGGGCTCAACGATAATCGACGAGGAGAAGGAAGAGACACAAGCCATACTGGCGGCGAGACGAAATCTAAGACTTCCTCCCTTCTGGCCGGAAGAGCCCGAACTCTGGTTCGCCCAATTAGAAGGCCAGTTCGCACTTTGCGACATAAAAGAGGACGAAGCGAAGTACGCATACGTCCTATCACGGATCGAGCCGAAACAGGCTAGGGAAGTCAAAGACGTCATCACGCGCCCCCCCCCCCCCAGTCACAATAAATACGAGGCGATCAAGAAGGCACTCATCCAGAGACTCACCGACTCGCAAGAGCAACGGATCAGACAGCTGCTCGAGCACGAAGAGCTAGGAGACCGGAAACCGTCACAATTTTTGCGACATCTGGCAACACTAGCAGGAAGCACAGTTTCGAGAGAGCTATTACGGACACTCTGGTTAGGACGACTCCCTCCACAAACACAAGCTATCCTGGCAACACGATCGGAGGACAAGCTGGAATTAATAGCAGACCAAGCAGATAAAATACACGAGGTCAATAACAAGGCTCTCGTCTTAGCAACCTTCACACAGAAGCCTAAGGAGGACGACCCAGAAGAGACACGGGTAGACGCATTAAGCAAGCAGGTAGCGGCACTCACCCTACAAGTCTCAAAGATGGTCAAATCAATCCAAAAAGACCGAGCAAGGAACCGAAGCCGGTCAAGAGGTCGCCGATATGACAACCGCCAGCGAAGCAGAACCCCACACAAAGAGGGAATATGCCGATATCATTGACGTATCGGGGCGGAAGCACAGAGATGTACAAAGCCCTGCACGTACAAAGCGGAAAACAAAGAGGGCAGTCAGTAATGGCGGCAGATGCCGGCAACCCTAAATCCAGCCGCCTATATGTGACGGACTGCAACACAAGGAGAAAGTATCTCATCGATACAGGATCAGACGTCAGCGTATTCCCACTCGCCAATACAAGGAGCAAAAGGAAAGCTGAGTCTTACCAGCTGTTCGCGGCAAACGGATCCGTCATAAATACATACGGATTTGTCACACTACAACCGGATTTTGGGCTAAGAAGAGCATACCCATGGCGTTTTATTGTCGCGGAGGTGACCCAGCCAATCATCGGATCAGACTTCTTAGCACATTATCACTTACTTCCAGACGTAAAGATTAAGAAGCTGATCGACGGGCAAACAGGACTCTCATCCCCGGGAACCACCGGCGACAACTCAGATACGTCAATAAAAACAATCAGGAAAGAAACGGAGTATAACGATATCCTGGCGGAGTTTCCAGACATCGTGAACCCTAATACGAAGACCAAGGTGGGAGAATACGGAACGACTCACCACATCAAAACGACAAAAGGTCCACCCGAGGCATGCCGCCCACGCCGATTAGCACCAGATAAGCTATTAGCCGCAAAGACGGAGTTCGAGCTCCTAATGCAAGAATGAATAATAAGGTTATCCAAAAGTCTATGGTCTTCATCGTTTCACATGGTGCTCAAGGGCAACGGGGCATGGCGACCCTGCGGAGACTACCGCAGAGTAAACGCACGAACACCCCCGGACAAGTACCCAGTACCACGCATAGAGGATTTCTCACAAGCACTCCATGGAAAACAGATCTTTAGCACATTAGATCTCGTGCGGGCCTACCACCAAATACCCATGAACGAAGAAGACATACCGAAGACGGCAATCACCACGCCATTCGGACTGTATGAGTATCTATTCATGCCTTTCGGACTCAGCAACGCGACACAGACATTCCAAAGGTTCATAGACGAGATACTACGAGGCTTAGACTTCTGCTATGCATATAGACGACATCCTCATAGCATCCAACTCAGAGGAAGAACATCGAGACCATCTCAGGCAACTGTTCGAAAGACTACAGCAGTACGGAATCAAGATCAACCCAGCAAAATGCGTATTGGGAAAGAAGGAAGTAAAATTCCTGGGATACAAAGTATCAGCTGAAGGCACAACCTTACTACCAGAGAAGGTGGATGCCATAAGGAACTTCCCAAGGCCGCAGACAATGAAAGAGCTACGCCAATTCCTAGGAACGATAAACTTTTATCGTCGGTTTATACCAGGAGCAGCTAGGGACCAAGCCCTACTGAACGAGATGCTGAAGGACCCAAGATTAAAGGCAAGACAGCAGTCTCATGGACCGCAGAAACGGAAGAAGCCTTCGTGAGCTGTAAGAACAGCCTTTCGAGAGCAACAGTGCTAGCACATCCCGACCCAAAAGCAGAATTCGCAGTCACAACGGACGCCTCCGACATAGCAATCGGGGCAGTCATACAGCAGAAAATAAACAAGGGTTGGCAACCACTGGCTTTCCTGAGCAAGAAACTGAGCAAAGCACAAAAGAAGTACAGCCCATACGATCGAGAACTCCTGGCCATATATACAGCAATCAAGCACTACAGGCACATGCTAGAAGGAAGAAAATTTACGGTATACACGGACCACAAGCCGATAACACACGCATTGGCACAGGATCAACTACGTAGCTCACCTCGACAAGCAAGACACCTAGAATTCATAGCTCAATTCACAACGGACATACGACATGTGTCCGGGAAGGACAACATCGTAGCCGACGCACTATCACGAATAGAAGCAATACAGAAAGCAGTCGAGCTAGAAGCCCTAGTCCAAGCACACGAAGAAGACCAAGAATTAAAAGAGATAAAGGAAACTGACAGCTCGCTGCGACTAAAGAAGATTGCCATCCCAGGAAGCAAAACAACTATAATCTGTGACACATCTACGCCAACAGCTCGACCATACGTGACCAAACCATATAGAAAGCAAGTTTTTCAATCCTTGCATGGTCTGGCACATCCAGGAGTGAAGGCAACCAACCAAGATGATAACAGAGAGATACGTTGTACGGGTTGAGCCCGATTCCGGCGGATAATGTTCCTATCGAACGGTCGCCACTCGGCTTGACCTTTGACTACCGAGAAGGTAAGTTCGCATCAACGCCCCGATTCCTAACAAGACGCTAATATTATTTCTTTCTTTCAGATCGATGTCCCTGATGGATCACCGTTGCTGCTACCCGTCTCCAGATCCTCGCCTATTCGCATACTGGATAATGGTAAGTATCGCTAATAACTTAGCCACTAACTCCTTTTCTCTGTTTCAGATTGGCATCCAGGATGGATCGCCGTTGCTGCTACCCGTCTCCGGATCCTCGCATTACCGCATACCGGATGAAGGTAAGTCTCGATAATTTATTTTAATTATACACTAATACTCTTCTTCTGTTTCAGGTTCTCGCCCAGGATGGATCGTCGCTGCTGCTGAACGTCTCCGGATCCTCGCTTCATATCGCATACCGGATTGCCGCTGGACAACGAAGGATCATCGCCAAAGGACAAGGTAAGTAGAAGGTAAGTATAATTAATTTTATAATTAATCTTGAGACTTTGTTTCAGAATTAATTACTCTTTAATTGTAGATCATCATTTCAACGCTACAGGCCGTTTCACATTTATCATAAAGGTGCTTCACAATGATGGTATTGCGCCTCGGTGTGGATCGCGCTTTTTCGGTAAAAGTTGCGTAATCAGTTAATTTGCGTGTCTCGGCTTATCAGTTTCGTCGATACAATGCTTATCTTGAAGATAATTAATTTCGTCAGAGTGCTCGATGCCTCGTGACTCTCACTCCAAGATCACGCGATACATGCGTGATTATCACTCTATCATCCAATGTTCGTGCGCACAATTAACGCGGGAGTATCCGGTTGTTTTATACAAAGAATAACGCTGTCCGTACAATATTCCGTATCCGCGTAACCCAATGTTCGCGGTTGTCATATACTCGATATGCACTTCCGATTGTTAACAATGTATCCGAATTTCAACTCGACGTTTTCGGCTAACACTCGATTGCATTTGGCAACTCGGTGCCCCTCGCTATTGTCAAACGAGTTATTTTACGCGATAGTACGCGGGAGTTCCCGGTTGTTAAGTATAACTCGTATGCCCCGTATAGAGTGTGATACGTCCGTTCGCTACGGCTATACCCGAGAGACTCTCTCAGGGACTGCAAACTCTTATGGAAGAATAATGACCAGCGTTAGTGGCGCTCTCTGCGATGGGACCCCCGGAAAATAGGAACTACGTTGATATTACCTACCGCCATGTCGGTAACGTCACGCAATAGAAAAGCATAGAAGAGCACAGCGCGGGGACTCTCTAACTCCTTAACGACAGTTTCGTTTGAACGACGTTGCGCAGTTTTTTTCCATATAATATACCTGTGCAACGACATTATAACAATAATGACACTTACCACGTTTACGCGAGCGTTACTTCTATAGTAACTTACGATATATCACTCGTTTACGCGGAGTAAATTATCGCAAGTTACTACAAAATTCAGTTTACGCGAAGAAAAATCCCGTTTACGCGAAGGAATTATCGTAAGTTACTACAAAAGTAACGCTCGCGTAAACGTAGTAACTGTCGTTAAGAGTTACAGAATGAATGCGACAAGTGCACACGTACAATTTTGGCAAGAAGCAGTACAAAAACTTCGTAAAATGGAATACGTTGAACAAGAAAGTCACAGGCCTTTACGAAGAAATAAACCAAAATGTCTAAAAAATTGGATATGGACGATCCAAGGCAGTATATCTATTTGTGGAAAACATTACAACAGTGTGGATTACCAGCACTGAATTTAAAATATATTAATCAGGACATCGTGGAAAATTTTTTCAGCCGAGTTAGAGACCACGGTCATAGGAATAACAATCCTTCGCCGCATCAATTCAGTGCATCTTTTAAAACGCTACTATGCACAAATTTGACCTCTAAGAAATCCCTATCTTCCAATTGTGAGGAGAGTGACGAAGGTACATCATTAGCCTTATTAAAAATGTTTCACGCTGGTGACCTAACGTCTCTAAACGAAGAAGACAATACAGACGTGGAATATTCTGAACCTGCGATACCAGAAACAACGAGCACTGAAATATACGTGGATGCGCAAAAAAATTTTGAGAAATATAATAAGAAATACAGTAGCAATGGAATGTTTTGAATGCGCAGAATGTGTAAAAAGTGACAGGATTTTGGAAGAAATTAAGAAGAAAGTAGAACTTGCAGAAATAGAATTTCCCTACATTTGCTATACATGCAGAATAAAGAAAAAACTAATACAAATCTTTCACGAAGATAAATCTATTATGAAGACGATACATTGTCCCACTCTGCAGCAGGCCTTAGAGGAAATAGCACAAGAATTTATAATTAAATAATGCACAATTATTAATAATATTTTAAACGGAAGGGCAGAAATGCAAGAGGAAACAAATTTTATGTTCAACGAAGCAAGAAGAATGAGCAATAAATTTAATAAAAAGATTAAATAGAAAATCTGATGTGGAATATGAAGACGACATTTTCGTAAGTATCTTTCTCTATGAGATAAACTTTGCACTGCTAACACTGTATATGTACTAATATTCATTGTCATTTATTTTGCAGACCGATAAATTATGGGCTAAATCTCCTGGGAGCATTTACTGCAAAAGATTTATAGTGAATTCGGACGTTTGTACTAGTGCACACTAAAGCTTGTTTATAATATCTGTTCTTATATTAAAGGTCGCTTAAATACATGTTTAAAAACTTTTTAGCCAATAAAACATACTGTATGGATGCTGTACAGATCATTTTACTGGCTAAGAAGTATTTCAAAAAGTATTTAAGATGATCTGTAAATATAAGAATTAACAAACAATAAGAACAAGCCTTAGTGCACAGCAGGGTTGCAAAGAATTAATTACTTTTTAAATTAATTTCCGTCTTTAGTTGACAATTGATATCAAATAATGTAATTAAAAACTATTTAATTAAAATTGAATTAAGCGGAATTAATCGAAAGCCGTTTAATTGACGATTGATATGAGCGAATTCAATCGAAGATCATTCAATTAACGATTAATTTAAGCAGAATTAATCGAAGATCGTTCGATTGACGATTGATTTAAGCGGAGTTAATCGAAAGCCGTTTAATTGACGATTGATATGAGCGAATTCAATCGAAGATCATTCAATTAACGATTAATTTAAGCAGAATTAATCGAAGATCGTTCGATTGACGATTGATTTAAGCGGAGTTAATCGAAAGCCGTTTAATTGACGACTGATATGAGCGAATTCAATCGAAGGTCATTCAATTAACGATTAATTTAAGCAGAATTAATCGAAAATCGTTCGATTGACGATTGATTTAAGCGGAGTTAATCGAAAGCCGTTTAATTGACGATTGATATGAGCGAATTCAATCGAAGGTCATTCAATTAACGATTAATTTAAGCAGAATTAATCGAAAATCGTTCGATTGACGATTGATTTAAGCGGAGTTAATCCAAAGCCGTTTAATTGACGATTAATGTGAGCGCATTTAATCGAAAAGATTTCAATTAACAACTGATTTGTGTGAATTTAAGAATATTTTTCTCCGTTGGTTCTGGCAACTTTCTCACATGTAATGTAACAACCATTTTAAAAACTCGTGCGTTATGGCCTTATAAACTTTAAACTATCATGTTACTGTAAAAATATTTCTCAATTTTCTATAATTTTGTGCTTAAAATAATAACATAAAATAATAACAAAAATAGTAACATAAATTATAAATGTTTATGTAATTTTTAGGTTGCACTTTTGAGATTATTATAAGAAATTTTAGTTAAATATCTCATTATATTTTTTAAGAGTGGATTATATCGCTCTATCTTCTGAATTTTAAAACAAAAACATAAATTATTTAATGAAAATAAAGTGACGGCAATTTATTTGCTCTAATAAAAGGAAAAGGCTTAGTATCATTATATGATTGAATGGCGACGATTTCTTTGTTACCTATAATAACAAAAAATAATATTTTTTTACATTACATTATAAAAGAATATGAGCATTATAATGATTGTATAAATATAACTATTTTTATACTACAATAATAAATAAATAATTAGTGTGTTTTATTGTATCATATTATTTATTGAAACTTGTTCTTTACATTTTGTACTTAATTGTATCTTTTCTTCATATTTGCAGCGGCAAGCACTCGTTTCTCAAAAGAATCATCTGACAATCTGTTATATTTAGCGATATTCATCATAGTCGCATATGAGAACAGCCTCTCAACTGGTGCTGATGAAGGTATGCACGTATTATATTTAATAAACAATTGTTTCACCTGTGGGAATTGATTTAAAATATCTAAGGTCATAATAGGATTATTCAGAAATCGCAAAATTTCTAATGTATTATCTCCTTGGCATGTAAAAATTTGTGATCTTCTATTGGCCCTCTGAGTAGTATTTTCACCAAAATCAAAGAAATCGTCTAATTCCATTGGTTCTTCTGGAATTTCATTATTTTCAGAGTCACTAAATGCCGTACTGATCAGTTGTTGCACTTTCATTATTTTATCATCACTCAAGCAAGCTAACCATCGATCTTTAAATTGTGGATGTGTAATCGCAGCAAGAGCAGCAGCTTCTCCTTGACCACGAATTTCAAAAAAGTCATTAAATCTATCAATTAATTTTAGCTGCATTCCTTCCACTAACTTCTTACAATATATTAGATTATTATCTCTGAGAATTGCAGTCCACTTGTTCTTTATACTTAATAGCAGTGGTAATAAGCAACCATAATAACAGGTTGTCTCGGCTTGAGCCTTATCAATCCCCAAAGCCAGAGGTTTCATACATGTCAAATAATCTCTTATGTATCGAAAATGATGCTCCCTGATATCGACTTCAAAATTTACATATTGCTGTATATCAGTCAATTTGTCTTCCAATGAAATTATTTGCTTGAGACAGTCATACAAGGAGTTCCATCTTGTTACAACAGGGCGTTTTAAGGCACACTTTAAATATTTTTTCAAAGTTTCACGATTTTTAGGCGATCTCAATTTTTTCCAAAGCTTTTCACATGCTCCGATGGCCTCTTCGTGCAAACGTTTCAGCCTTGAATCATCTTTTATTATCTTCATAGCATCACTAGAGGCTATGAGATGTAACGTGTGACTTGCACATCTCAGATGTCGAGGTAAAATAATATCAATTTCGTCGCTTGTCTCACTGATATTATCAATGTTATCGTAATTGTTATCATCATCGTCAACATCATCATCATTACAATCATCATTTTCATTGTTAATCTCATTATTAACCTCGTCTGTCTCACTAATATATTCATCATCATTCATTCCTGCAGAGTCACTCGTTTCCCTTTCTTCCAACTCGTCGACATTATTCGCGCTCAAGCTTTCAATTTCCAAAATAAAGCTATTGGTTAAGCCAAATATTTTGAACGCCTTGATAAAATTAGATCCATTATCAGTTACTGTCGCTACTATTTTTTCATTATTTAATCCATATAACGCATGTATTCTGGCTAGTTCAGTGGCAATGACTTCAGCTGTGTGAGTACCTTCTATTCTTTTACAAGCTAGAGCAGCAGATTTTCTTTTCAATGTTTTCTCACATAACTGTAAGAAATAATAACGTTTAATACAGTAGGAACAAGTTTCTAATTTTGGTGTAAAGTCAAAATTATTTACCCAATGAGCCGTAACACCAATAATTCTGCGATCGGGCGCAGTCCATACATCCGCTGTAGTGCAAACATATTTGACATTTTTCAAATAATTCTTGAGAATTTTTATCTGCTGATTGTAAATAATGTCGATTTTTTTTTTCAAAGTGTTCTGATTTAGATGTTTTAAAGGTTTGTCTCCATGCTTTATTTGGAAACCTGTAATGTAAATGCATTATTTTAAAGCCTTCAAATATACGCGCACGCACAAATACGCACATATATGCACACATTAATGATGGAAAAAAATTCACACTTACTATCGAATATTTGTCGAAAAGCTGGAAGCACAACGGTACTGAACGGTGACATACTCTCCAGTATATAACGAGCGACATTCTCTTCGAACAGCTCCTGGGAGAAAGCGCAGGTTGTTCTTCGAATGATATTAGGTTTTTCCATTCTATGTCGTTTAGCGTCTTTGTAAATATTATATTCCGAATATAAATCAAGATGTTTTCTCTTTAAAAATATAAAAAACTATAAAATTAATTAACTATATTGTTTTCAAAAGTATAAAAAAGTTAGAAGAACATACTTTCAAATGCGACGCATAATTTGAAGAGATTTTTAAACTTCCTTTAATACATTGTTTCGGTACGCAATAAACGCATGTGGCATACACTGAGGATCCATCTTCAGATGATTTTTCGAAATCCACTTTAAAAAATTTGCCATCTAAATAAGGTGTCTTATTGCATTCCGCCCGTAAATCGATTTGCTGTGTAGTTTCTGCCTGATTAGTGGTTGTTCCATGATTATTAATTTGTTCTTTGCTAATATAAACGTGAAAATATTGATTAGTTACGTATTTATTAATTACGTATATCTGTCATTTGTTATTAATCCTCAAATGGGCGCGTGGGGTGTATTTTACACCCCAGGCTTTCCTTTTTCTTAGATTTTACATAGAAACAAAGTTTTTTCAATGCTGCCCTTTTCTTAATCCTTTTCCTAACCTATTAAAATCGGTAGCGCTCGTGATTTTTATTTAGTATTGTCTATAGGCGCCGTCAATGTCGCGGCTGGGGTGTAGTTTACCTGTTACATCCCACGCTCCCTTTTAAGTTTCTTTTCACGCGCTTACTGGAGGGTTAAAGAATAGCCACATTCTTGCTGAGCAAGGGTAATCAAGCGTGGCTTTTTTTAGTTTATCTAGAAATTACGAATAAATTCCAAATAACAAATGTACTTACATTTGTGTTACGCTGTTTTGTATTGACATTTTTGGATATTTGAGAAATTTTCTAACTTGAAGCACTTATTCCGTGAAAATCAGTATAAGAATGGTCGCGTCTTTTCACTCGCGCTCTTTAATTCATACTGCGGCAGGTTCGTAGACGTCGCGCGAATCAAAGGACGCGACAGGTTGCCGGTTGTAAACAAATGCGAGACATACGTCCTGCAACACCCACGCCGTTGTATGTCTCGCATTTGTTTACAACCGGCAACCTGTCGCGTCCTTTGATTCGCGCGACGTCTACGAACCTGCCGCAGTATGAATTAAAGAGCGCGAGTGAAAAGACGCGACCATTCTTATACTGATTTTCACGGAATAAGTGCTTCAAGTTAGAAAATTTCTCAAATATCCAAAAATGTCAATACAAAACAGCGTAACACAAATGTAAGTACATTTGTTATTTGGAATTTATTCGTAATTTCTAGATAAACTAAAAAAAGCCACGCTTGATTACCCTTGCTCAGCAAGAATGTGGCTATTCTTTAACCCTCCAGTAAGCGCGTGAAAAGAAACTTAAAAGGGAGCGTGGGATGTAACAGGTAAACTACACCCCAGCCGCGACATTGACGGCGCCTATAGACAATACTAAATAAAAATCACGAGCGCTACCGATTTTAATAGGTTAGGAAAAGGATTAAGAAAAGGGCAGCATTGAAAAAACTTTGTTTCTATGTAAAATCTAAGAAAAAGGAAAGCCTGGGGTGTAAAATACACCCCACGCGCCCATTTGAGGATTAATAACAAATGACAGATATACGTAATTAATAAATACGTAACTAATCAATATTTTCACGTTTATATTAGCAAAGAACAAATTAATAATCATGGAACAACCACTAATCAGGCAGAAACTACACAGCAAATCGATTTACGGGCGGAATGCAATAAGACACCTTATTTAGATGGCAAATTTTTTAAAGTGGATTTCGAAAAATCATCTGAAGATGGATCCTCAGTGTATGCCACATGCGTTTATTGCGTACCGAAACAATGTATTAAAGGAAGTTTAAAAATCTCTTCAAATTATGCGTCGCATTTGAAAGTATGTTCTTCTAACTTTTTTATACTTTTGAAAACAATATAGTTAATTAATTTTATAGTTTTTTATATTTTTAAAGAGAAAACATCTTGATTTATATTCGGAATATAATATTTACAAAGACGCTAAACGACATAGAATGGAAAAACCTAATATCATTCGAAGAACAACCTGCGCTTTCTCCCAGGAGCTGTTCGAAGAGAATGTCGCTCGTTGTATACTGGAGAGTATGTCACCGTTCAGTACCGTTGTGCTTCCAGCTTTTCGACAAATATTCGATAGTAAGTGTGAATTTTTTTCCATCATTAATGTGTGCATATATGTGCGTATTTGTGCGTGCGCGTATATTTGAAGGCTTTAAAATAATGCATTTACATTACAGGTTTCCAAATAAAGCATGGAGACAAACCTTTAAAACATCTAAATCAGAACACTTTGAAAAAAAAAATCGACATTATTTACAATCAGCAGATAAAAATTCTCAAGAATTATTTGAAAAATGTCAAATATGTTTGCACTACAGCGGATGTATGGACTGCGCCCGATCGCAGAATTATTGGTGTTACGGCTCATTGGGTAAATAATTTTGACTTTACACCAAAATTAGAAACTTGTTCCTACTGTATTAAACGTTATTATTTCTTACAGTTATGTGAGAAAACATTGAAAAGAAAATCTGCTGCTCTAGCTTGTAAAAGAATAGAAGGTACTCACACAGCTGAAGTCATTGCCACTGAACTAGCCAGAATACATGCGTTATATGGATTAAATAATGAAAAAATAGTAGCGACAGTAACTGATAATGGATCTAATTTTATCAAGGCGTTCAAAATATTTGGCTTAACCAATAGCTTTATTTTGGAAATTGAAAGCTTGAGCGCGAATAATGTCGACGAGTTGGAAGAAAGGGAAACGAGTGACTCTGCAGGAATGAATGATGATGAATATATTAGTGAGACAGACGAGGTTAATAATGAGATTAACAATGAAAATGATGATTGTAATGATGATGATGTTGACGATGATGATAACAATTACGATAACATTGATAATAGCAGTGAGACAAGCGACGAAATTGATATTATTTTACCTCGACATCTGAGATGTGCAAGTCACACGTTACATCTCATAGCCTCTAGTGATGCTATGAAGATAATAAAAGATGATTCAAGGCTGAAACGTTTGCACGAAGAGGCCATCGGAGCATGTGAAAAGCTTTGGAAAAAATTGAGATCGCCTAAAAATCGTGAAACTTTGAAAAAATATTTAAAGTGTGCCTTAAAACGCCCTGTTGTAACAAGATGGAACTCCTTGTATGACTGTCTCAAGCAAATAATTTCATTGGAAGACAAATTGACTGATATACAGCAATATGTAAATTTTGAAGTCGATATCAGGGAGCATCATTTTCGATACATAAGAGATTATTTGACATGTATGAAACCTCTGGCTTTGGGGATTGATAAGGCTCAAGCCGAGACAACCTGTTATTATGGTTGCTTATTACCACTGCTATTAAGTATAAAGAACAAGTGGACTGCAATTCTCAGAGATAATAATCTAATATATTGTAAGAAGTTAGTGGAAGGAATGCAGCTAAAATTAATTGATAGATTTAATGACTTTTTTGAAATTCGTGGTCAAGGAGAAGCTGCTGCTCTTGCTGCGATTACACATCCACAATTTAAAGATCGATGGTTAGCTTGCTTGAGTGATGATAAAATAATGAAAGTGCAACAACTGATCAGTACGGCATTTAGTGACTCTGAAAATAATGAAATTCCAGAAGAACCAATGGAATTAGACGATTTCTTTGATTTTGGTGAAAATACTACTCAGAGGGCCAATAGAAGATCACAAATTTTTACATGCCAAGGAGATAATACATTAGAAATTTTGCGATTTCTGAATAATCCTATTATGACCTTAGATATTTTAAATCAATTCCCACAGGTGAAACAATTGTTTATTAAATATAATACGTGCATACCTTCATCAGCACCAGTTGAGAGGCTGTTCTCATATGCGACTATGATGAATATCGCTAAATATAACAGATTGTCAGATGATTCTTTTGAGAAACGAGTGCTTGCCGCTGCAAATATGAAGAAAAGATACAATTAAGTACAAAATGTAAAGAACAAGTTTCAATAAATAATATGATACAATAAAACACACTAATTATTTATTTATTATTGTAGTATAAAAATAGTTATATTTATACAATCATTATAATGCTCATATTCTTTTATAATGTAATGTAAAAAAATATTATTTTTTGTTATTATAGGTAACAAAGAAATCGTCGCCATTCAATCATATAATGATACTAAGCCTTTTCCTTTTATTAGAGCAAATAAATTGCCGTCACTTTATTTTCATTAAATAATTTATGTTTTTGTTTTAAAATTCAGAAGATAGAGCGATATAATCCACTCTTAAAAAATATAATGAGATATTTAACTAAAATTTCTTATAATAATCTCAAAAGTGCAACCTAAAAATTACATAAACATTTATAATTTATGTTACTATTTTTGTTATTATTTTATGTTATTATTTTAAGCACAAAATTATAGAAAAATTGAGAAATATTTTTACAGTAACATGATAGTTTAAAGTTTATAAGGCCATAACGCACGAGTTTTTAAAATGGTTGTTACATTACATGTGAGAAAGTTGCCAGAACCAACGGAGAAAAATATTCTTAAATTCACACAAATCAGTTGTTAATTGAAATCTTTTCGATTAAATGCGCTCACATTAATCGTCAATTAAACGGCTTTGGATTAACTCCGCTTAAATCAATCGTCAATCGAACGATTTTCGATTAATTCTGCTTAAATTAATCGTTAATTGAATGACCTTCGATTGAATTCGCTCATATCAATCGTCAATTAAACGGCTTTCGATTAACTCCGCTTAAATCAATCGTCAATCGAACGATTTTCGATTAATTCTGCTTAAATTAATCGTTAATTGAATGACCTTCGATTGAATTCGCTCATATCAATCGTCAATTAAACGGCTTTCGATTAACTCCGCTTAAATCAATCGTCAATCGAACGATCTTCGATTAATTCTGCTTAAATTAATCGTTAATTGAATGATCTTCGATTGAATTCGCTCATATCAATCGTCAATTAAACGGCTTTCGATTAATTCCGCTTAATTCAATTTTAATTAAATAGTTTTTAATTATATTTATTTAAAATATTTATTAATTAAGTTGATTGAATTATATTTGTCTAAATTAATTATTTAATTTAAAAATTGTAATTGATTATAATTCAAACCCTGGTGCACAGTCAGTGCGCACTAGTGCAAGCGCCCAAATTCGCTATAATTAATTGGAAATATGGAAATAACACAAAGGGATAGCACTTCGGCACAGCAACCTGCTTTATCCCTTTCGACGGGAACGATGAGAAACGCCCCAGACCGATTTTGAAGCAAGAAACCGCTCACGCTCAGCTGTGATTTTCTACCTCTCCCTTCTTTTTTTTAACTTTTAATTTACGTTTTTTACTTTTAATTTTATGTAAAGTTTATTAGAGAACAGCGGTGTTTTTATGTTTATTTCTAATGGACAATCATTAGGAAACTTTTTTTTGTTTTTAATTATTGACGTTGCTTAAGGAGTTAGTAGTATAACGCTTAATATAATTTTTTTTATTTTGTAGCATTTTATTAGTAAAGGCTACCATGTCTTTTCTTTTGTAACCACGTATAATCGTTGGCAGGTATCTAATTTATAATGATTTAATAGCGATTTAAACGTAATAATGACTCGCTTGCAAGACACATTTGCATGCAAATTTATATTCAAGTGGAATTCAACGATATTTGTATCGATTATGTATTTTTATTATATAAATATACAATATTATTTTTAACCATTGCGCTTTTTTTACCTAAGAATAATCATTTTAAATGTACACGGTATGTGTCGATATGTGCAGTTACACGTTTCAGTTCCTAACGTAGGGTGTCCCGTGTCAGAGGGCGCCACTAACGCTGGTCATGCGAAATACATGGGAGTTTGTAGGCCCTGGACTCTCGAGCAATGGCTCTCGCTTCGCCTCCCCACTATGCCGAGTCGCTCCCACTTCCGAACTTTCTCTTTTCGCCTATTGTACTCGGCACGTATTCCCGGCGCCATCACGCGTAAACAACCTGATTCTCACGCACTCGCCGAATGCCCTACTTCCAGAATATTCGTAACTGCGCACTTCGACTTCGCGATCGTTCTAGAAGGTTCCCGTGGAAACTTCCACGCGCAACGCAGTGCGAGAACCTTCTGCCGCTGGCACCGATGCACCAGGTTTTCACTTTTGGAAAATCTTCGACGCCGTTGACGCCGACCAGTGCGCACCTCCTTGGAGATGCCCCTGATGACGATTCCGGGCGGATTCCCTGTAGGTGATGTCCGGGTAATCTTTTGGTTGTCGGCCGTTGACGCCGACCCCTTGGATGCGTTTCTGGGATGCTTGCAATGCGGATCCTGGCCTTTGTTCCTGGGGAAGATGTTTTTCCCGGGAACTTTGTCTTATGATGACGCCAACCCCCTGGGAGGGTGACCCAGGTCCTTGGGAGAAGGATAATGACCATTGTTCCTGAAGATGTTTTTCCCAGGAACTTGGTCTAACGATGACGCCAACCCCCTCGGAGGGTGTCCCAGGTCCTTGGGAGATGGATAATGACCTTTGTTCCTGGAGAAGATGTTTTTCCCGGGAACTTTGTCCGATGATGACGTGAACCCCCTGAGAGGGTGTCCCAGGTCCTTGGGAAGTGGATAATAACCTTTGTTCCTGAGAAAGGTGTCCGTAACGGGAAATTTCGCTCCGCCGATAATTCCGATATCGTTAATGCGTGTACCAGGTCCGGGGGATGATCCTCCGGCCCTCTGATCCTGGAGATTGTCGCGGTTCACCGCTTACGCACTCTAATAGTCACACCGACCTACGTGCGCGAAACTAAAACTCTTTTTGTCGTGAACCGTCGAAATAAACGTTTTTTATGGTCGGCGGTGTGTCGAAATAATACCTTAAACTACTTTTGGCCACGCGGCCGAACACGCTTTATGACCTAGTCTTATTATCTAAACGGGCCATATGGGCCTTACGCACGTCTTATTTCTAACTAGACTTTATACCTATATAACCGACAGCGAAACCAAAAAGAAAGGAAAACTTTACCTGCGCGGGGCGCTACAAAATGGAACCGAACGAAAACCAAATATCAAAATAATATTTTGCACCGCGCGCCTTGCTGCCTCGGAATTATATATTCTTTGCCCTAGCCGTGGGGTTGCCACGTCTCGTCGTCCTCGTCACTCTCCCCGGATGGGCTCTCAAAATCATCGGAGGGCTGCTCCTCCGGACCTATCGGGAAGTCGTAGCCCACGACGGCGGCTATCTCATCGATGACTGGCGGTGGCGTGGGGCTTAGGATCGGCATGTTAAGTGCCGACATTATCGGAACTGGTGGTAGTGCTGGGAGGGCCACCTCCCGGGTGACGGTGACCGCGTCTGAACTCCCCGCCTGCTCCTCCGGTAGGGTCACCGTCTGGTTTGCCTGAATGATGCGGATTTGAGGAGTACTACCAATAGTACTAATGGGGATCCGAGCCGCGTGGAAGGAAGACCTAGGCACAACACCAGCCGAGCTAGTCTACGGGGAACCTCTCCGACTTCCAGGACAGTTCCTGGAAGAACGAGAGACAGCCGACAAGGCAGACACGGAGGACCTGATCACCAGACTACGACGGACCATGAAACGACTAAGCCCGAAACTTAAGCGCCACGGCCACAACGCCACATTTATCTTCAAGGACATACAAACTACACCAAAAGTCTTCCTGCGACAGGACGCGCCAACCGGAGCTCTACAACCTCCGTATGATGGACCATACGAGATACTCAACAGAGGCGAAAAAACCTTTAAATTACGAGTAAAAGGAAAGACCATCAACGACTCAATAGATCGACTGAAACCAGCATACACGCTAACAGAAGAAGAAGATGAACCCAGAATTCAGCCATCCACGGAAGAACGAGCCAATCAAACCAGGGCAGGCAGAACAACAAAACCTCCCGTCCGGTTCAGCTGCACCTTGCAGCCGATGGCTGGGCGGGGCCCAGTCATCACCGGCATTGAGCCGCCATTGCCGATACCGGTGACTATCTTGTCCAAGATGGCGCGGATGGAGAAGGGGGTGCCAACAGTGGTGCTACGGAAGCACGACTTAACCATGGAGGTACGGCACACCAGACTCTGCATGCGGATCACCACTGAGGAAGAAGACCTTCCCCAAGATGGCGACGACAGCGCAGAGATCATCACCTGCGAGATTACACAAAATTCATAGGTTAAGATCAATGAACCATACCCGTTTCAGGGAGCGCCATATGGCGCAGAGTTTATTTTGTTTTGTTTCTGTTTAAGCGCCATATTGCGCAGAGTTTATTTTGGTTCCGTATAAGCGCCATATTGCGCGTACTGTGTTCAGCCCCATATTGCGCAGATTATTTAGATTATAGGTCACGCATCAATGCGCGCCAATCAGCAGAGACTGATACGCTAGATTGGTAATAAAACCACGTATTGTGATACAAATAAATTTATATTTCCTAACAATATCTCCTTTAATCCCCTCCATTACGCGAGCGAGATTAATACTAAGATAACCGCGGAATAAAGTACAAAAGCGACACTTTAAGGTTACAGACACACTCCTGGGACTCAGAAAAAAGGATTCCCAAGAGTGAAAAACCACTTCTGGATATAGCTTCAGCGCGAGCCAGAGAATAAGATTCCGTGACTAGTTGTGCGATTTAACGCGTAGTTTAGAAGATAAACGCGAAAGTAAAGGGTACTCGACGCGAATCGACTTCGGGAAACCTGGTACACAGGTTAGCGAAATCCCCATATCGATAGAGCACCAGGTTCACGAAGTAGCGAACCCAGCATCTCCTACGAGGACAAACGGTACCAATGGCTTCGAGAAGTCACGCCGAAGTTAACGCGCACATTCCCGTCAACGGCGGACCATAGCCCCGCGAACTAGAGAACGGGAAATCCCACGCGACAACCGAGGGCATTATCGGCTCCGGGCGAGTCCATAGGACACGAATACCGAGGCGCCGCTCACGTAGAGTCATTGCCCACGGAAATAGCGAGTGGTGCGGGATATGCGAACGCAAAGACTGTCGGCACGTTCGATGTCACCGGGGGAACACAAAGATATCAAGGTCGACGTCGTACGACCAACGCCCCAGAAAGTAAGAAACCGGAGGTCTTCCCCTGGAACGAACTCCAGAAATGGGTGTACCAGGTCACAGCGAACAACCCTATAAGGTCGGTGTCGACGTACGACCAACGCCCCGATAAGTAGCGAACCGTGTAAGGTAGACGATGAACAAAGGTAAATTCACGTTCAGGGGAACAAGATGAACACTGCCAACAGATCAGCTACGACGCCAGGCTAACGCCCCGCGAATTAGCGAGGTAGTAAGCGTATCGCGAAAGTGAAAACATAATTGAGATACACGAGACCAGGGGAGAGCGAATCCAAGGTCAAAAGCATCCTCCAAGCCACGCGAAGCTACTTAGCTACTTAACGATCCATCCGATCGACACGAAAATTGAAATGTAAGCACAGCGGCACACGCCCGTCACACCCGTAATGTAAAAACGGCATATTTATGCTATCTAATTTTCCAAAAGGTGAGAGGGTACAGCACGAGCGTGTGGCACTGCGGCAGCGGGGAAAACCCCGCAATAACGTGAGGCCTTCTAAGCTAGCGATGCTTGGAAGACGCCACGTTGCAATAAATTGTTAGAGTTAGTTAACGCGAGCGTAAAATTAATGCTAACGAATACGTATACCCGTAAGACAACAGCGATAGCGACCGGGACACCCAGTATATATGGAAACTTTTCAGAAGAAAGAGAAAGTTATGCAAAAACTTGTTTGCGACGAACGGCGAGCGAACATGCCCGCGAACACAAAGCGCGCACAATAGGAACATGTGATCACACATGGCGAATGCGTGATAGCGAGCGAGAACAACCGCGAGGAAGGGCGAGCAATCGAGGAGTCTCTCGCCAGACATGGTACAGTGCGGACGCGTGTATCTGCCGGTCTGCGAACAAACGAGAATCCCGCGTACGGAGCGAATCCGATTTACCATTAACTACGTTGTTATAACGCGGATTATAAAATAATTTCGCGAACGTAGAAGCAGTGTCGCATAGTGCGGTTACGCGAGCGGAAACTGATTTGTAAAGGAAATAGAGAAATAAATCTTATTTTACCCGAAACGAATCGAGTGACCAGTTATTAAAACTTCCTGCACGACGATCCTGATTTCGAAATACCTACCCATCTTACCTGTCGGCGTTCATAACGGTGGTCCAGCGGCGGTCCAGCGAAGGTCCCGAGGCAGTCCCGCGGTGCACAGCGGCAGTCCCACGACGCACAGTGGTCAATTCGAGAGCTTTTGAATTATTTTTTTTTTCAAAAAACCTGCGGGGGTTCAAATATGAACGAATCAGGGTAATTTTTTTTTAAAACACTCGTTACAGATAGTACTTTAACAGGTCACTGCCTAAATTTCAAAATAAACAATTGTAAAATTATAAAAGTTAATACAATTTGCGATTTAGTAATTACAATAATTATTTTTTAAAGCATCCATTTTTCCTTATTTTCAACGAACTTGAAAATGTATACTCTGGGGTTTTCGAAGTCGCTGATTATGATTCTAAGGTGAAAATTGGTATATTCAAAATGGCGGATCCAATATGGCCGACTTAATTTCGAAAAACGATGCAAATTTTATAACTTGGGGGTTTTCGAGGTCGCTGGTTACGAATCTAAGGTCAATATTGGAATATTTAAAATGGCGGATTAAATATGGCAAATAATAATAATACGTCTATGTAACAGAACGGATATTTTTAAATTTTTTTCTGATAGTAATTGGGGTGAAATTGTGGCAAAACGTTAAGATATTATTTATCTAACAATTTGTAAGTTAGAGAATTACTTTATCTACTCGATTAGTTTAAAATTGATATCATAGCTAGGTGTAGGAGCTCAGTTTAAATTATTATTCATATAGTTATCTAGCTAAATGAGTTTATATTCTTTGCTCTTCGTTCATATCAAGTTCGTTATGATTGTACAAATTCTATGTCTTCAAAATGAAATAATCTTTTTCCAATTTCTTTGACTTTTTTATGTTAAGCATCATTAGCTTAATGTATCATTATTAGCAGAAAATGGAAAAGTAACGTAGCATTTACAAAATTGTCATGTAATTTTTGTTAAATAATAAACGTAAAATTGTATTGACCAAGAATTAATTTCATACTTATAGATATTAATTTGAGGAAATATGAAAATAAAAAATACATTTTGTAACTCATACGTAATGTGAATTTTTATAAGAAACTTAATTAATAGTTTCCTTTCTTCGAAAAAAACGATAACTGAAATTTTGCAATAATAATGTATCATATTTTTAACGTATTTTTTTAAAGGTGCTTTATCATTGCATTATGAATCTTAAAGAACATTATGGGCTAGTGAACCTATATTTTCACGTGGAATTTCATTGTGTAATAATTAAAAGCATGGGACTTCGGGTTTAAAAATTTCAAGTATACCGTAGAATAACCTCTATATGAAAACTTGTTTTCAGCTACGCTAAAATAAAATATTCTACTGTCCATGAAGTAATGACATGTTCTGTGTATCAACGAAAAATGCATTCGACATATTGCAGAAAATGGACACATACGCAATCGCGCGTGTATGCATGCGCAAAAATAAAAAATGTGGCAAACACTTGTCGAAAACTTAAGGCATTCTGATTCACATTATTAACATTTCTTTAGCATCGTCAGATAGTTCTTTAACTTTTTAAATTTCTATATATCTGCGAGAGCTAACCAAAGGATCCGAAGAAATTAGCATGTAATGAAGAACATCTTCGTTTGATGCAGTTCGATTGAACATTCGGCTGCATGATAATCGGGCTTGTCGAAAATGTTTGTTATTTGCTTCCTGGCATTCTTCAGAATACCATCCAATTGGTAATGGAAATGCTTTTATGATGTTACTTCCATGGATCAGAATTTTATGTATCGCAGGTGGCATGTTGTACCACGGGTACAAATCGACACATAATCTTGCTGTATCCAAAGCATAAATTTTGAATGCATTACAGTCTACAGCTTTTCCGCTTGTAATAACCTGTAAAATATTATGTATTCGATTTATGAGAGTTTCATCCAACTGCGTTATTTCAGCCACGTGTTTGGAATTTGCAAAGAATGCTCGTGCCACGTTACCCGTGTTTGTTGTACCCCAACCTTGTTTAACAACATCGACTGTGATGGACAATTTTGATTTAAGCAAGGTTTGAATTTTTTTTTCGTTGAGCTCTGGACTTCTTATCCTCATCAGATCTTACGGCACTTGCTTTGATATCCATGTAACACGCGATGTGGAGGAGGTATTCCAAAGAACGAATCCAGGCATGCAATGTTGACAAACCGAACTTATAAGATTGTGTGTCCGGTTCACGCTCAAGTACACCGTCTATATCATTTATTTCTGATGGGCCCATATGACAAATGTTGCAACGCGTGGATGCTTTTTCTCCAGTCAGAATGTTGCAAATTTTGCCGTCAATCATTGTGCATTCGAATCGAAAAGTGACTTCAAATGTCTTATCGGCAACATTTACATTGCACGTACCTACTTTTTCGAACTGCGAATTGTAGTGGTTATAAATTCTTTTAACCACGTCATCAGTTTCTTTCACAAATTCAAATAATATCGGTCAACAGAGAAGAACTGAAGATGGTGTTTTATTTTCCCAAATTATGTTATGGTCGCTTTCTAGACGCAAAGGCGCAATGGAAACTAAAAATACGGTTTTGTCCGACTGTTGTTTCCTGTTCAAAATGACATTCATCGTCTGAAGCTTCCGAATCGGACAAAAATCGTGTGTTTTCATGAACTGACCATTTTTGCCGTGTCGTTTGTTGCCCGGACGCGCCATCCATCCCCCACTTCCCATACAACTTCAATTTGTAATTCTGCATTTTGTCTATGATACCCTTATCTACACTGTTGATTATCCTTTTTGCTGTATGTTGTAGTAACGAAACCATGTTAATTTTTGCTCCAGATTGCGTTACTTTCATATTGTCTGGATAACAGGTAAGTTTGTATGACATGAGCTTCGGATAAGAAGGGTACAATTTATCCCCGTGAATCTTTTTATTGTGGAATCTCAGTTTCTCGTATTTTCGTTTAGTTAGTCCTAAATCCATGTACATAGCTAATATATTAGCGATGTATGCTGGGTCATCGTCATAATGTGCATTATCATCATCGGGTTCATCATGATCATCAATATCATCATCGTCAGCAACATCGTCATTATTATCATCATCATTACCGTCAACCTGATCATCATCATCCTCATCACCATGATCACTGCAGTAAGTTTCAGCATTGTCGTCATCAGTTTTCATGCTTTTCAATTTGACAGCCCTCGTTAGCTCTTCTAAGGTATACAAGGAAGCGATGTCACTAATTCGCCTTCGCTTCGTTGAATCGGATCCTTTCTCGTAACTTACACGTTGACGACCTCTTTTTAGATTTGCACTATTTCCTGGTGATTTTTGTTTTAAGCAACTTGTGCTAGTCTCGCCTCGGCTATCGTTAAATTGAATCTTGAATTCATTCTGTAAGAATTCGCCCTGTTTCGATAAGAATACCTGCCTTGTTCTATTGGCCTGCATCCATTTTTTGTGATAAGTGGGCAGAAAAGTTTTTTGCAACATGCTTTTGATTGTATTCATCTGATCGGCAGATAATGAAATATTCAAGAAATGAATATGGTCCAATAAAGCATTTAACTTTCCTTTATTGTCATTTACTGAACAATTCCAAATTATTTCACACAAAGTAATATTTTTTATTTTAAACTCCATGGTTTTCAAAAAGAAACGATATCCGGTGAATATATGTTTCTGAAAAAATATCCAAGTAGGAATGATGTATCGTGGAAATAATATTATATCGGAGAGACAAAATATATGCTAACATACGTTCGGAACGGAAAGAATCATATCATGTAAAGATTTCTATGTGTTAAGTCTGAATGTGTGAATGTGCGAAGATATCAATTAGGACGCAACATAGACCTAGAATAAGATTCGGACGCTTCCGTGTGCTGTCAAGTCGGTCGAGCGTCCGAATGTTTCCAAGTCTAACCGACTCGACAGTACACGGAAGCGTCCGAATGTTTCCGAGTCTAACCGACTCGACAGCACACGGAAGCGTCCGAATCTTATTCTAGGTCTATGTTGCGTCCTAATTGATATCTTCGCACATTCACACATTCAGACTTAACACATAGAAATCTTTACATGATATGATTCTTTCCGTTCCGAACGTATGTTAGCATATATTTTGTCTCTCCGATATAATATTATTTCCACGATACATCATTCCTACTTGGATATTTTTTCAGAAACATATATTCACCGGATATCGTTTCTTTTTGAAAACCATGGAGTTTAAAATAAAAAATATTACTTTGTGTGAAATAATTTGGAAATGTTCAGTAAATGACAATAAAGGAAAGTTAAATGCTTTAATGGACCATATTCATTTCTTGAATATTTCATTATCTGCCGATCAGATGAATACAATCAAAAGCATGTTGCAAAAAACTTTTCTGCCCACTTATCACAAAAAATGGATGCAGGCCAATAGAACAAGGCAGGTATTCTTATCGAAACAGGGCGAATTCTTACAGAATGAATTCAAGATTCAATTTAACGATAGCCGAGGCGAGACTAGCACAAGTTGCTTAAAACAAAAATCACCAGGAAATAGTGCAAATCTAAAAAGAGGTCGTCAACGTGTAAGTTACGAGAAAGGATCCGATTCAACGAAGCGAAGGCGAATTAGTGCCACAATTTCATCCCAATTACTATCAAAAAAAAATTTAAAAATATCCGTTCTGTTACATAGACGTATTATTATTATTTGCCATATTTAATCCGCCATTTTAAATATTCCAATATTGACCTTAGATTCGTAACCAGCGACCTCGAAAACCCCCAAGTTATAAAATTTGCATCGTTTTTCGAAATTAAGTCGGGCATATTGGATCCGCCATTTTGAATATACCAATTTTCACCTTAGAATCATAATCAGCGACTTCGAAAACCCCAGAGTATACATTTTCAAGTTCGTTGAAAATAAGGAAAAATGGATGCTTTAAAAAATAATTATTGTAATTACTAAATCGTAAATTGTATTAACTTTTATAATTTTACAATTGTTTATTTTGAAATTTAGGCACTGACCTGTCAAAGTACTATCTGTAACAAGTGTTTAAAAAAAAAAATTACCCTGATTCGTTCATATTTGACCCCCCGCAGGTTTTTTGAAAAAAAAAAATAATTCAAAAGCTCTCGAATTGACCACTGTGCGACGGTCCAGCGGCAGTCCAGCAGCGATCCATCCAGAGAACCTGAAACAGAGAAGGGGAATAGCAAGGGCATCGAAAGGGTCAGTGACATGCTCATTTACATCTTTCTCGGTGGGCACAGAAAAAACCGAGTTGCGACCGTGAATAATTCGTTAAAATATCAAGTCGTGGCATTACCGACCCTCCGTCCGGTCACAACCTAACCGGGGCTTTTCCACAACCAAGGGGGTCCTGTGGCGGTCAACAGACCACACACAAATTTATCGCGCCTGCGGAACAGCAACCAGTTGTACACGCAAAGCCGAGCCAGCGGAACGGCAAACGGTTGTACGCGCGCCGAACGCGCGACGAGCACGTGCCATCCGCATGGCCCTAACACCGAAAAGTAAAAGTATAACAAGGGCTTTCACCACCAGGCGGCTGAGCTTTCTCGCGTTTAAAGTTCAGCAAGAACCTGTATATAAAGGCCAGCAGCAAAGGCATCATCGAGCAATTCTACCTCAGTGACCCTCTTGCATGGAAGCCACCGAACAAGAGCTCTGCTTTTGGATAACCCGTGATACTGCGCCGACGGAATACGCGGCCATCTACTTCACGCACATCGCCGAAACAGCCCGAGCAGCCTCAGGACATCAGACCGAGGACACGGATCTCGATCACCGAGCCTCCTACACGCCGCCCGGTACACCTCCGGCTTGGAGAAAACCCGGCCCGTGGGGACCGCGCCAGCCGCTACACCGGACGCGAACTTCACCGTGTCTCACGTGGAGTGAGCGCCCACCGCCGTAAGGTGGAACCAATCGGCCCTTTTCAGGGCCACATAATACTTGTACATAGATACACTGTACATAGTAGTAATAGGAATAAACACTGTATATACCAGATATCACAACTCTCGTCAATCACGGCACCACACACTGCGCCTCCTTCCTCAGCGAACGAACACGGCAAGCGAGCCGATAGAATAGTGGCTATACGACGCCATAATTTGTTTTAAGTAAAGAGAGTGATGAGTGTATTTTAAGATTATTATCAAAAAAATATTCTTTGTGAAGATATCCGTTAAAAGAAGGGAAATGGAGTAATTGTTTTTCTTAGCACTAGAATGATAATTTTTGCGTGTGAATTGTGCATAAATAGCAATCGCGATATAAGATCGCGAGCCAAAAAATAATTTTTTTTCTGTGGCAAGAAAATGATAGAGCGCTATCATTTCCACACCACCTTGCGGTAGATAGCATGGCGCATTTTTTTTTAAGTGGTATCCCCAGTAGGTCTAATCCACTTTGCATTAAAATATGAGAATATTTTAATGCAAGAACTGTTCGAAGTGCCTTCCTCCTTCTCGTATACAGAGTTCGGCCCTTCGAGTAATATTGCGCGTCGCGCGGTGCGCCATTTCCGGCGTGATGGTACCGAAAGCTGCGAGAATTTCTTTTCGTACCTCAGCTTCTGTACCACCACGCCTGTGCTCGACTAAATCTTTGATGTAACCCCAAACGAAATAGTCGAGCACGTTAAGATCCGGCGACCGCGCCGGCCAAATGATTGGGCCCCCTCGACCCATCTATCTGTCCGGATATCGCGCGTCTAAAACATTTCGCGCCTGTCGCGAAAAATGCGCGGGAGCCCCGTCGTGCTGGAAAATGAGCTCTTCCCGTTCACAAAGGGGAACGTCTTCGAGAAGTCCGGGCAACTCATTTTCCAGAAACCGCGCGTAAATTTCCCCGGTTAAGCGTGGCGGGAGAATGTAGGGACCAATCTGAAAATCATAGAAAGAGTGTGATTTGAAAAAACTGTGAGGGAGACAAAGACGGACTTTCTTATTTTTTTGTTTTAACATGGTTTGTCGCTCCACGACAATACGTGCCCAGCGTCCGACGTGCGTGCATTCTCGCGAATATTGTGATAAATTGTAAGAAAATGTATACTGCTCGAGAGTATACCGACATGCTGATTACGTATGGAATGGCTGGAGAAAACGTCCGTGCCGCCGTTCGACTTTACGCGGAACGATTCCCCGGGCGTGAACGACATCCCGGATACAACGTGATTTTGGGATGTGTCCGACGCGCCAGAGAGACAGGATCTCTTTTGCCAAATTGGCGACATGCTGGTGCACCGTTGCAACGTCGCGTAATCGACGAAGAGAGAATCCTCCAAACATTCGAGGATTTCGAGGATAACCCCGAGAACCCCCAGAGACGACCTACCATACGCCGTGTCGCTGGTATGCTTGGTCTCTCCCGAAGCGTCGTACATCGGGTTCTACATCAGGACGGATTGCACCCGTTTCATTATCAACGGGTGCAGCAACCCTGGTGGAAATAATTTTACAACAATTTATGTATTTCTGTGAAAAAATACAATCTTCTACAACAAATCACAAATTTGTAGAAATTTGTGAAAATTGTAGAAATTTATGGTAAATTGTAGTAAATTGTAGTAAATTGTAGTAAGTTGTAAAAGATAATAGAAAATTGTAACAAACTTTTTACGAACATTTTTATGAGACGTAGTAAATCGTAGAAGTTGTAGATTATTGTAAAAATCATAACTATTTACAACTATCTACAACATTCTGCGAATATTTTTTATGAGAACGTAGTAAATTATAGAAGTTGTAGATTATTGTAAAAATCACAACCATTTACAACTATGTACAACATTCTACGAATATTTTTATGAGAATTTTGTAGTAAATTGTAGAAGTTGTACATTCTTGTAAAAATTACAACTATTTAAAACTTCCTACAACATTCTACGAATATTTTTATGAAAATTTTATAGTAAATTGTAGAAGTTGTACATTCTTGCAAAAATTACAATCATTTAAAACTTCGTACAAGATTCTACGAATATTTTTATGATCTAAATGCAGTTTGTTGTAGAAGTATAAGAACATGTTTATAAAGAGTAACCCTAAAATTGGACATTTTTAGCCCATGGCCCTCAAATTTCGAGAGCCACCAAAATAGGCTAAACAATAATATTATTAGCAATTCAATTTATTTCTCGATTAACTGGCGCGATATATACAAGAATGCACAACGTTTCGGCTCTATATTCGAGCCCTTTTCAAGTGCGAACTGAAACAGGAACAGCGAAAAAGAAAAACAATATAAATAAATCGAGACAATATTAAGTTAACGACGTTATTAAATATTAAGCAATACCTATCATCTATTGACTCGTCACATAATTAGTACAGATTCCTGAGTTCATGAGCATGTTCCCGCATGGCCCTAAAGGTCAGCTGTGGACCAATCTTAATTTGTAGCAACAATGATATATGAGGAGAGAAAGCGACGATCAAGAAAAACTTACGAATCTCATAATAGGATTTCGCGTATGACTAGTTCTTCGTTGCGACATGTTACATGTATGCGAGTACTTGGGAGACTGAGCGGACAACGAAAGAAACAAGGTGTCCCGAGGTAGAAATATAAACAGTTAAACTGACATGATGACACTGTCGTATATCGTATTTAAATTCTCGGTATCTTTTTTTAAATTGATCGTGTTCTTATTTTTCTTTATAAAGAACATTTCAGCGATCTCTCTCATTTTCAAGTGAGGTTCTTTGTGTAATATTTTCGGATCTGACCACTTAAAATTGTGGTCATTCTGTATCCGGTGCTTGTTTACGACAGAGAAATTGCTGTCATGTTTTTTAATATCGCTGAAATGTTCTTTCACTCTTGTCTCGAGATGTCTCTTCGTCTGCCCAATGTAAGACGCGTCGCAATTCTCACAATCAATTTTGTAAACCACATTAGTTTCCCTGTTAGTCGTTAATCTGTCCTTGCCCCTCCTGATGACAGCACTGAGTTTTTTCGGTATCTTATATACCACGTCACAGCGGACTCTCTCAAGAGTACCCCGTATGCCCGCGCTTAAGCCCTTCACATAAGGGATCACCACACATCTGCGTACATCAAACGTGCTGTCGCGTTCGGAATTGGTACTCAAGTCCCTTCTATTTTCTAATTGTCGCAATCTATTGTTAATATGCTTATTAACCAACTTAATCGGGAAGCTATTATCCACAAGGATATTTTTAATAATATTAATGTTGGCGTGATGGAAACGCTCGTCCTGACAACAAGATAGCACGATCCACTAAGTTATTTATACTGTTGATTTTATATTTGAGTGGATGGTTAGAAAAGTAATTAATGTATCTCCCCGAAAAAGTTGGTTTCCTATACCAATTGGTGATTAACTCATCACCGTCCCTAATTACAATAGTATCCAGAAACGGCAACGAATCACCAGTTTCAATTTCATAGGTGAAACGTAACCGTGGGTGGTAACCGTTGAACGCTTCCAATAAAGCATTTATAGCTCGCTTCGGCACTATGGTAAAAACGTCATCTACATAGCGGAGGTAAACACAAACATCGAAGTCCAATAAACTTAAACAGTGAGTCTCAAGATCCTCCATGACCATATCAGCTAATATTGGAGAGAGGGGAGATCCCATGGGACTACCATAGATCTGCTCATAGAACTTGCCATCGAAACAAAAGCTAGTGGAATGTAAAATCAATTCTATGGCATGGAGGAACTGAGGCAAACTGAGCTTCGTATTTTGCGAGATATAATGCCATCTTTTTCTCACCGACTCGTACACCAACTCATTCGGGATGTTGGTGAACAGTGCTGTGACATCAAGAGACACAAGGACCTCGTCGGAGCCAATCCTCACATTTGCAATCCCTTTTACAAACGACCAACCATCCTTTACATGAGATCGTGGTTTGGGGATAGAGTCACGCAAAATCTCATGTATAAAGCGCGCGACATTATAGAGGGGACTGCCTATTGCTGACACGATGACACGCATGGGAAACCCGGTTTTGTGTATCTTCGGCAAGCCGTAACACCGAGGAAGATTTCCATTCGTACAATATAACTGCTTAAAGATTTGGTAATCAATGATGTCATTGTCGTGCCACGACTTCACGAGTTGGTTAATCTTAGTTGTGATCTGTTTAATGGGATTCTTATCCACCTTTTTATAAGTGGAAGCGTCACTTGATCAATAATCAATAATATTATTTACAACTTTCTAAATTTTTTGTACACAACATACAAGTTTGCATGACATAAAAGGCGCTATACGATTTTTTGTATCAGTATATTCCCTGTAATACGTGGCTAATATTTTTTCAGCATTATGAGTCCATAAAAGATTTGATACATTTTTTATATTTTCATAAAAAGTTACAAGTTGTATTAAATTATTAAAAAATCGTAAGAAATACTTATAATTGCCTTTTTACTTTGCACATTTTTACACACAACAATTCAATGGTGTAAGTTGACGTATTTATCCTAATACTTAACTTATCTTTACTTGTGGAAGTGTTTTATTACAACATAGAGAAAATAAATAATTGCAAGTTGTTTTATTCACATTATAAATACATATGACGATTATACAGTCTAATTACTAATTACAAAATATAGTTTACCTATTAATCGTGTAAACAACCATAGGGAATTTTACTCACATATTTAAACTTATCTATTTGCATAAATATACATGGCCTGACTAAATTTGCTGGCTTATGTACTGTTAAAATACTATTAGTGACATCACATTCCTTTATATGCTCAATAGGGATCAAAGAAAATGTTAAATTTGAAGTTCTTAATCTAAAAGTGTTTATAAATAATATTACTTTTTCCACATTTCCGAATTTTATCAAACAAATTTTATGAATTTGACCAATTGAACCATTATCTAATTGCACAATTGAATCATTTATTTTCTTGCAGCGTTGTTGTTGATAATAAATTGTTGTATATCTTACATCATTATAAATAAGTTTATCAAAAGACAAGCACTTTTCTACTGGCTCGTTAAGTAGTTCTATTTCCTCTTCTGTTAAATGGCAATTTTTTCCAGAACCTACTAACACAGAATTGTCATACAATTTTACGGCTGTTTTTAGTCTTGTTTCAAACAAAGAGTTACAAAATTCATTTACATGATGACTTATGGTTGTTTTATCAGAAAATAAAGTTATATTTTGAAATAATAATATTCTTTTTGTAAACTGAGGTATAATACGAGCTGGACTATGTTTATTTTTTAATAGTAATCTGTTCGCATTTTCAAATGCAAATGCATTATGTGCCCATAGTGGACCAAAATTTTCAACGCTTTTACATGAATGTAATAATAAATGAACATTATATGTCATTATCTCTTTACCGTAAAGTGATTGCAATTTGACAACAAATTTAATAAGTAACGACTTTGCCGTGGCAAGTGCAGTCTGTGTTATTGAATCTTGTAATAGAATATTAATTGCAATTACAAGAAGTGACAAGTGTCGCAAATATTTGTTTGGTAATATTCCGCGTAAACAAGGAAGCGAATAAAATAAAAGCCAGGATCGCCACTCTGATGCTCTCCATAACTTTCGTTCTGTCAAAGGTCTTGGTGTTCTCGTTATTATTTTTGGTAGTGATATGGATAACAAACGATTATTAATTATGTCCATTTTATAAGATTGTCCAATATAGTATTTTTTATTCACTGAAGTAAGAATCGTTTCAGTTATTTGTCGTATTGCACCTAATAACACAGAATGCATATAATCAGGCGGTGAAGAATCTGCCAAATCAAAATATTTTAAATTCATTAAAAAAGACGGTCCTTTTATACCAAAATTGTCCTCAGCAGTAGCAGTTTCTAATGTAACACTTCTCTTCATTAATTCTTTTATATCATAATCAGATCTAAGTACTGGAATATTTATAGAAATTGGGTACTTTGCAACATTATTAATTCGCTCTGTTGGGTGCAAACAGTATGTACATCCAAATGAACCGTTAAATTGCTTCATATTTAACATTTTACAACGAGCAACCGAATCAACAGAAGATAGTAATGGAAAAAATTTAGATGTAACATCCTTTCCTCTATAATTCCACGAAATTCCTACTGTGGACAACTCATTTGCTTGCTGAACAAAAATATCGCCAAATACATTCATGTTAGGTTGTGATTTATCAACCCATAATCCAGCTGGTATTATATATTTTGTACGAATATGTGGTGGCAATTCATTTATCATTATGTAATAAGGCCATATAGCTACTTTAGAAGTATCTGCTAGTTGGCACCCATCAGTATTAAATATGTAAGATAGATTTAATTCATCTTTTAAACATTTATTTTTTTTATACTTTTTACCATCAAAAATATCCTCTAACGCTTTATCATTCTTTTTTTTTTCTTGTAAATCTATAGTTAAGATGCTTTATTACGAATTTATTTGATAATAACTTTTTAAATTGATCTTTTAAATTGAACTGAACAAAGGAAAATGTTGCTTCTTTTAGATTAAATCCACACTCACAATTGTTTAAATTTCGGATAGACTCTTTAATACCTAAATATTTCGTACAATGTGGACAATAAACATGATAAACCGCGGATGTAATTTCTGGCGAAAAATATTTATGTAAGTGGAATTTAGTATCTGGTACTATTCGCTCGCCAAATATTACGTTTATCATTTTTAATATATCTGTGATCGCTGTCCACGGTAAAGAATGGCGCAGTCCTATTACTAAAGTCATCAATAAAACTTCGCCTTTAGATGTAGTTGTAGATGCCCCCAAGTGTTCTTCTAAGAATGGATATTCGTCATGTCCCACATTTTCTTCACTCTAAAATTAAAAACGTTAGATTGTTTTTGTGAATGTTGTATAAAGTAACATGAAAACATTTTTAATGCTAAGAAAAACACAAGCACATATACCACAAAATTACGTACTTGATTTGAATTTTCCCTTTCATCATCAATGTCAATATCAGATAAATTGGCTCCAGAATCACTTGTACTCAGAACATCGTCTAGCTGTAAAAAAATGTTCTCATCATTTATACTCTAATGTAGATTAAAAATTACAATTATAATAAAAATAAAATTTTACATTAGTTTCAAAATAGATTGTATCATCAATATTTTCTTCGATAACCTCATTATTGTTATTATTATTGGCATCATAGAATACAGATTCTTCATATATTCTTGAAGAACTAGGTTCATTGATTTTATTATTAGAAGACTCTTCAAGTGTACATAAATCGTGATCAAATGTTGATATCTGGAATTGAATGTATAAGTGTGTCATAAAGGCAATTATTTTCTTGATGAAAAAAGCAATAAAGTAAATGTATAAAAATTGCATAAATGTATAAATTTTGAAACATTTTATAAAACAACTTACTTGTTGATTATTCTGTGAGTTATTTGATTGCAATAAGTCCAAGTCAGAAAGATCAACTTTCTTTCTTCGCTTTACGGTAGACCGCGGAATGTCTCTTGTACTTCCAGGTTCTAAATATCTTTTATATGGTCCTCTTTTTGACATTTTTAATGGCTGCGTTCGTCTTGACGTTGTAAGGCTGCGTTCTTAGGTTAAGATTTACGAATGTCGGTGAAAACGTATGGATCACGGATCCTCCGTGGTATGGATCTTAATGGCTGCGTTCGTCTTGACGTTGTAAGGCTGCGTTCTTAGGATAATATTTACAAATGTCGGTGAAAACGTATGGATCACGGATCCTCCGTGGTATGGATCTTAATTGCTGCGTTTGTCTTGACGTTGTAAAGCTGCGTTCGGAAACGTCACCCGGGTACACATGGGTTCACACGGTACACTCATATGCACTCGGGTGACGTTTCCGAACGCAGCCTAAGGCCGCGAAATGACTGTGATTGGTGCTGCTTTCGCGCGTTCCGTTCTGTGCTGTGAATTTTCGCACGCGTAAATATCAATAATTAGTTGTTGTTAACTTGTCTATTTGTGTGTATTACGGCTGTGGTCCGATATTCACATTGCCAGTACTAAAAATCTGTAATGTATACATGATGTAAACTTATAGATTTTCAGTACTGGTACAGTCGTACAGTGGTGTAGTGAATTGAATATATATCGGAACGCAGCGTGCGTTACACTCCAGTGACTCAGTGTTTAATTGTTTTAATTGCAGTAGTTTACTTATAAAGTTCGCAGTTATTTACCATATTATAACTCTGAAAGAGGTTATAATTAAGTGGACATGATGTGGGCATACGTGTACGTTTTAAATACAAAAAAACAAGAATACGTTTCTGTAGACGAGTTGCTTAATTTTTCGTTAGAATCGTACGATGAAAACAAAAATTTGTACGAAAAGAAAGTTTTCTTCTGGCAAAACAAAGCCAATGAATCGCCACTTCCAGTGTACGTTATGACGGAATTGATATGTCATTTGACGTCACTGTGCTATCTGGGTATTTTTGTACATAAAATTATTTTGTGGTAATATCAAATGCAAATTTTGGAAAATCTAATTTTTTCAGGTAGTTTACCGCTTCTTAAGACACAAGTATCTAAAAAGAGACCTGTTTTGCCAAAAATTCGTTATTCCGATCTTAATGCAAAATACGAACCACCTGAGAATGAAGTGAATAAACACGTAAAAAGAAAGTCGAAGGTAAATTAAGTATAATAATTATAAAATAAGGTAAAAAATAGTTTTAGTATTATATTTATAAAATAAATTCTTTATTTTAGAAAACAGATGATGTTATTAAAGCAAGGAAAGAGAAAGAAAGTAAAATTATAAAAGCACATATAGACGCTGAGAAACAAAAAGTAAAAAAAAAGCAAGAGGTACGTATATGAATATGAAATTGGAAGTATTAAAGTGTTTATAATGTGTTGTAATGTGTAATGTTAATAATAATAATTGCCTGTTATCTCCAACTAGGACATAGGGCCTCGACTAAGCTTCTCCAACGGGTTCTATTCCTCGCCTTTATCCGTGATCTCCATATCTTTTTGATTGCTCCTGCCTCCTCTTTAACTGTTCTCTTCCATGTTGTTTGCAATTTACCCTTACACCTGCTACGCGTACTATATACCCCGTGGATTCTATTCAAATGCCACTGTCAATATTTAAAGTAAAAATATTGTTAACTTAATAAGTAACAGATAGGTAGTAGTACTCAGTATTAATAATAATTATTTTGAAACATTTTTCAAATGTAACATGTTGAACAATTTTAATTGGTCAATATATGTGTATAATTGCTTTTATAATGAAAATTGTTATTGAAATTGAAACAATTTTGATAAAATTATTTGAAATAGTTTTGTTATTAACTAAAACATAAATATTAATTTGTATAAACAATCAGAAATATTTAACTTAAAAATTAATATTTCATTAATTATATTTTATGTTAAACAATCTTTTTCATTTTAGAATGTCAGCTATGGCAACAGTAGCAAATCTGACTCAGATCAATTATTATTGGTAATAAATTTAAATATATTTTGCTATGCTACACTGCTTTGCTATTTATTAATAAGTATTATTAATTTTGTCATTATTTTGTTTGTTAATATTATTCTTACGTTACATTTTTTAGAAATCTACATATAATTATAAGCTGTTGGATATCATTTCTGCTATTGACGATGCTGAAACAGTAAATAAAGTAATGTGTTTATTCAGCGATTATCAAATATGCTTAGCAGAACGTGATGAATTAAAAAAAAATTAGATGACGCACAAGAAATGATAAAAATTTTGACGGATACATGTGACAATTTCAAACAAACTAATGTTGAAAAGGAAAATTCACAGAAATTGGATGCAATATTAAATCTGCTCAAACAAGTAGCCGATTATATGTTTCCTGGTAAGTTATATTCAATACGTGAAACTCTTACTTAAAACACCTATTGTAGACGGAGACTTAACGTAAGTGCCCGTCTACAATATGTGTTTTAATTCCTAAGCCCTAAGAATTGACCAATCACAGTCAATTATTCTCCTCAAATTCAACTGTGATTGAACAATTTCTTAAGGCTTAGGGCTTAAAACACCTATTGTAGACCGGGACTAATCTGTTTTGCGCCCATGAGGTAAAATATTTCGAGCGCCCTTTTGTAAGATGTGACGTCATCCTTTTTTGAGAAGTTATAATTATAGATCATAAAAAATTGCAATAATCATTATTATTATCATGTAGAGTGTCCCTGCACTCAGCCAAAACTGGTACAGCAGCTTTAATACATGAAAACAAGTCGAAAATGTCTTATGTTTAAATCCCAATGGTTTCGGAGTTATCGAGTCTTGAAGTTGCTTTTGTAATAATAAATCATAAATTGTTTAGGGCCAGTTTTTCAATAGTCGTTTAAACTATAGTTTAGCTAAAGTCACTCTTCCTCTTTTTCTAAAAGGGATAGTTATGTCCATTTCTACCAATGTAAATTAACTTTAATCTCGGTTTAACTTAGGGTAGACCGGGGCCCGTTGTCACACGGGGCACGTTGTCACATCGGCTTTATTTAAAAAACTAATAACCAGAGGGCAGCACCCGTCATTCCCAAAACGTGTTAGTGTATGCCCATCTTTGGTGTGTTTACAGTGTTGAGATTGCTCCAGCCGTGTTGACGTAAAATCAACTTGAAAGTTTTTTGCGACCGTAAGTAAAATTTTATTGTCTAATATTCAACGTACTGGACATGAAGCTTATGTTTTTTCAGAATAGACCTTTATATTATCTTAAAGTATGTACTTTTACCTACCGCGTGCAATACCTAACCTTATGAATATCTCAAACGTGTCGGCCATGAGGCTGTTTGGAGTAAAAAAATGCCCTCGGGGCACGTTGTCACTAATTTTAATGTCATAGGTGCAATTGGGATATGGTGCGCTCCTACAAACGGAAAACTGCGAGAGCCGCAGTAGTCGATCTAGAAGTAATTCGTCTTGCTGTTAACGATCAATAAGTTGCGCATTCGAGTGGAATTCTTGTATTTAGATTAAGACGAAAACTTCGTGCTTTTTGTACTTTTTTGAAATAAAATAAATGTTTCTGTGAAGGATTTTACTTTTTTACATTGCAGCGCACTATAATATATTGATATTTACGTTGAATACAGTTTAGATAACATTTTGCATGCAATTACATTTGATGTGACAACGTGCCCCGTGACCGGGGCACGTTGTCACAAGCGACCTGTCGTTATTTATTGTTATGTAACAACTATAGAGTAACAATCACACAAAATTCGACACTGTCCAATTGAAGCTGAGGGTTCACTCGAAATTTTGGCATATCACAGTACTCTCAAATATTGAATGTAAAAAATACAAAAAATATTGAAAAAAATGTGTGACAACGTGCCCCGGTCTACCCTACTTTTTATTTTTTTCTAGTTCTTAAAATTAGAAAAAGATAAAAAATTAATTAAACCAAGATTAAAGTTAATCTACAAGAGTAGAAATGGACATTAGAAAGAGACAGTGTCGAGTTGAGCTAAGATTAAAATTAAGCGACTATTGAAAAACTGGTCCTTAATGTTCTTTAATGCTGTTTAATGCTTTACAAAAGGTGCTCTACCAGAATGAGATTCACGATTCAAAACAACTGTGGCAACTGACACTTAATGCTTAAT
This sequence comes from Temnothorax nylanderi, assembly GCF_030848795.1. Lineage (NCBI taxonomy): Eukaryota > Metazoa > Arthropoda > Insecta > Hymenoptera > Formicidae > Temnothorax > Temnothorax nylanderi. The sequence goes on along the minus strand of NW_027249470.1, from coordinate 123,360 downwards.
GTAGAGCAACTTCAATACCTTATAACTTTGGAACCGTTCAGATTCGGACATATGTTTATTAGACATTTTCGACTTGTTTTTGTGTGCTAAAGCCGATGTACCAGTTTTGGCACTGATACTACGTTTACGCGGAGTAAATTATCGTAAGTTACTACAAAATCCCATTTACGCGAAGGAATTATCGTAAGTTACTACAGAAGTAACGCTCGCGTAAACGTAGTATGAGTGCAGGGATATCCTATATTTCATGATCTTAACTCCTAATCAAGCGTCTATAAAAATTTTGCAAAATTCATAATTTTAAAAATTAATTTTTTCGCTATCCCTATCATTCTTTCTATAATTTGTCGCCCCTAAAAATTGCCGCCCGGACTATAGTCCGGGGGTTATAACCCCCTCAGCCCATGCGTTAATTGGCACTGAAAACAGCTTAGTCAAAATGATGTCAATATGACATCAAAACCGTCATTTATCATTACTTTCTCTGTTCTACCGGGAATACAGGCAAAATTCGGTATTATTTATGTGTTAATTTATCGATAATAATCGAAAATAATATTTTAATTCATCGATGAATTATTATATATGTATATGTGATTTAGTAGCCATTTTTCATCCCAAATTACAGTTAATACACTTTGTACGGAGACAAAGGATAAAGAATTATTAGAATTAGATTCCGATACGGAAATTGTATCAGATGCAGATAAATCTTTGCATAAAGATACCGACAAAAATAAAAGCAGTCCATCAATGCTCGACTCTAGACCTCTAAGGAAGAGATCTCGACTTGCATTATATCCAGTCAAGAATGCAACTGTTATTGAAAATAGTGCTACAACACTAGTGAACAACATTAGTGAAATTTCCGAAGATGAAGTGATAGAAGCCAGTCCTACACAAAGAAGTGTTGCATCAAAACTCAGACAGTTTTTAGAACTCAAGAGAAAAATTCCTAAAAAGTGTATAGATTTTAGATTATGTCCTTCACCTAAACATACTTCTACGCAAATGGAAAATATTAATACATTGAAAGATAAAATTAACATAAGTTATCTTTCACCAATAAAAATGCATAACAAGACCGATATCAAAGACAAAACTTTTTATCTGCCTGCAGAACAAACTGCAAATAAAAATGAAATGGACAATTTCAATTTGGATGACATAGAAAATAAGCCACATAAAAAAAAGATGTTATTGGATAAGTTTAATGTGTAAATATCACTTCATAATTGTGATAATGTGTGTGTGTGTGTAAGTTGCTTTTATATATCTAATGAAAACATTATTTACAGATGGTCAAAAAGAAAGGACATTTCAGAGCAACTTAACATGCGATGTAAAGCTGACAGAGCAAAGTTAAACGGCTGGGATTGCTGGGAATGCAGAGAAGTAATGCAATATTAACAGTATAGTTATATGAGATATAAATAAATAAAAAAATAAATATAAATAAATATAAATAAATATAAATATTTTTCTCATAAAAAAGTAATTCATGATATCTGATTTTCAGTATTATAACAATTTGTCGTTGTCAAAAAAAGAATTGAAAAAACGGAAGAATCGATGCTCGCGACATCGACGTAAATATGAGCGACCAAATACACCAGAAGGTATAACATTTTATTTTATTATCACTTTTTTATGTAATACTATATGTATAATAAATATAATCTTTTTAAAGATTTTTGGGATCCGGTTTTTCCTGAGACATTATCAACTTATTGACAGAATAAAAGGTGAATTATCATCATATGACGTTATCATAATATGACGTGTACAATTCTTTGTTAGGGGAGAGTGGGGTAATTACGAATACCTAAGCGAAAAATCAAATAAAACAAAACCTGAATCAGAGACTAGTGTGTTTATTGCTTGTTATCATACTGTAACCAATCAGTCATAAACTTATATTATCAACTCCGACAACTCCTATTATTCCTCATCAATTTGATGTCACTTTGACATTTTGACTAGGTTGTTTTCATTGATATACTTAGCAGACTCATTACAAAAAAAAGGATTTATTTGTATTTTTTCTTGTATTTATAATTGTATTTATAATTGTATTTATAATTACTATGATATATTTTATAATTTTCTTTAATAGATACAAGCCGAGATAAACGAGATACACCAAAGAGTAATAAAGATGAGCAAATTATCTGTGAAATACCTGATGTTCATATATCTGCAGATGTATATAATAACATAATGAGAGAAAAGGAACCTAGCTCCTTTATTACTAATATGTCGTATGCAGTGTAGGGACCAGAGGTGTTGGCCAGTCGTTGCGTTCGATCGCAATCCAACGTGGTAGAACCTGAGTTGACTCCAACTAAAAAATATGGCATTCTTAATGAGTTTGAAAAATGGATGCGGATCAAACGCAAAATGCCACAAATGTTAATTGACGAACAATTACATCGTTCTAAAGTTAACAAGTACTTCAATGGTGCAATAACTGCCGCCCGCAAGAAAATCAACTACAAAATGAAAGGAACATTGAGCCAAAAAAAAGCAGTTGAGAGTAAAAGAGCAGAAACAACGAAGGCGAAATCAAATAATCAAAAACATAAATTGGACAGTGGAATAAAAAAGTTTAAGACAACGAAGGAAGAAGAAGAAGAAGAAGAAGAAGAAGAAGAAGAAGAAGAAGAAGAAGGAGAAGAAGGAGAAGAAGGAGAAGGAGAAAAAGAAGAAGAAGAAGAAGAAGAAGAAAAAGAAGAAGAAGAAGATGCAAGTGATACGAGCGAGGAGACAATAAGCGATAAGACAATTGACTATGAAACATTTATCAAAAACAAAAACCAGCAGTCAAAAAAACAAAGTAGAAAATAAGTGATATAATTAAATGATAAGAATTAATAACACTAATATATATATGTAACAATTTTATTGCTTACCTACCTGATACTTATTAATACACTTATTATAATAATACTTACCTATTTGAATAAAAATTTAAAATTTGGATAATTAAAATTACTTTTTAAGAATAAGAAAAAAATTATATTTAAATTATATTTATTTTAAAGTCCTGTATTTATTTATGTTTGTGTAACACTTTCCGTTTTAAATATCATGAATTTATGTGAATTGTATAATATAACAGTGTTTTTTTTAACATTTAATTAATTTTATTCGTCATTTAGATTATTTACATAGTTAAATTGTTTTGTAAAAGTTGTAAATAAATTTTAACAATATAGGTCTGTTTCTATTCTTGCACTGCTGAACTAGTGCACACTGGTGCAAAAGTTAAAGTGACAAGTATATTTTGTTTCACTCTAACTTTTGCACCAGTGTGCACTAGTTCAGCAGTGCAGGAATAGAAAGAGACCTTATTATGCATAGAAAGTTGCAGATTTCAGCATAGTTCGATGTAAAAATGTCGAACACATATCGCATACTTACATCTAAAAAGTTGTAGTTTTGTCATAAAAATTTCTACGTAAATTTATGAAATACTACAAACATGGCCCAAATCGCGCACTTTTGACGTGAAAATTACGTAAAAATAGTTTGAAAAGTTGTAATTACATTAGAAGAAATTGTAGTTTTCACGTAATTATCGCGTAAAAAATCGGAAAATTATTTCCACCAGGGAACTTATTGCAAGAGATGCAGAGCAGCGCGTCTATTATTGTGAAGGTACTTTTATCATCTTTCTTTAATGTTTACGCTGCTTTTAACAAATAATAATTATCGGCGAAATACACAGGGTTCCTCGCGCAGTGTCGGCGGAACGCCTTTTTCCCTCACCGCATCCCGTAGACGGACGAAGCGACCTTCACACCAAATGGCGTGTTTAACTCCCATAATTTTTTATTATGGAGAGGTGAAAATCCGCACGCCATTCGTCAAGGCGCGTTTCGATATCGCTGGTCGATAAATGTTTGGGCAGGAATAAAAGCGAACCGAATTGTAAGTAATAAGTTTATGAGTTTAAAACAACCTTGCTTCGAAACGCGGATCTAGCTCGCGGCTGGGCTGGGTTCGAAGGAGGTGCGGAGGAACGGACGCGCGGTGAGGTTTGGCAAAATGAAGTGTATCGTGGTTAGCAATAACGTAACAGAGTTTATTCTATAATGAACGGTCGCGGTATTTACAACGGGTTGAGAATACAGTGGAACAGTCGCGGTATGTACAATGGTGCGGTGAGCGCAGGACACAGAGTCAGGGCGCACGCGGTGTGCGCGAGAATGCACGTGTGTTGCGATCGTGACGGGCGATCGGCTTGTGGCGGGTGGCGCGAGGTAAAGCGCGGTGCGCACGGGCGCGGATACGGCGACGAGATCGCTGCAATTCGGCGCGTTAGGCGGCAGGAGTATCCGGTGAGAAGCGCTCGGTGGAGGCAGAGAAGCGCTCTGCCCCCGTTCGGATAACTCCGTGTGCAGGGAAGCCGGTCGTGTACCGAGAAGCGCTCGGTGAAGATAGAGTATGCCAGAGACTCTCTACCTTCGTTCTGACTAGCGGGTGCGTGGTGTAGGGAAGCTGGTCGTCTAACGAGAATCGCTCGGCGAAGACAGAGAGTGCCGGAGGCGCTCTACCTTCGTTTTGACTAGCGGGCGCGCGGTGGAAGAAAGCTGGTCGTCTATCGAGAATCACTCGGCGAAGACAGAGAATGCCGGAGGCGCTCTACCCTCGTTCTGACTTGCTAGAGAGATGCGGGAATTCAGGATCGGTGCGGTCGGTCGGAACGTTGATCAGGAAATCGCATTTAGCGTTAAAAACGCTCGTCTTTTATACCCGGCGCGGCGGTGTTACGCAGTGGCGGGGGTAGCGACGGCGATCGCGAGCGCCGGGATGGTGCGGAGGAACGGTCGGAAAATACGGCGTCCCGACGCCGCAATCGCGTTCGGCGGTCTTCGGTCGCGGTCGGCACCGCTCGGCGCGTCGAGGCGGTTGCCGCGGCAAGTCCGTTCGCGGGCTTCCTAACGCTACGGTAAATGCTTTAAAATACGGTGGGCACACCGTGCCCGTTCCTCACCCGGCGGATGGTCGGCCGGGCGGCATCGGCAAGGTGTTAGGCCGGAACGATGCATTTTAGGGGTGCATCGTTACAAGTTAAGAAAGTCCGTCTTTGTCTCCCTCACAGTTTTTCCAAATCACACTCTTTCTATGATTTTCAGATCGGTCCCTACATTCTCCCGCCACGTTTAACCGGGGAAATTTACGCGCGGTTTCTGGAAAATGAGTTGCCCGGTCTTCTCGAAGACGTTCCCCTTTGTGAACGGGAAGAGCTCATTTTCCAGCACGACGGGGCTCCCGCGCATTTTTCGCGATAGGCGCGAAATGTTTTAGACGCGCGATATCCGGACAGATGGATGGGTCGAGGTGGCCCAATCATTTTGCCGGATCTTAACGTGCTCGACTATTTCGTTTGGGGTTACATCAAAGATTTATACCCGATCTACAATGGGTTTGTAAGTCGTAAGTCGTAAGAATTGACCAATCACAGTCCATTATTCTCCTTGCGGTCAAAGAATAATAACTGTAATTGGCCAATTCTTACGACTTACGACTTAAAACATCCATTGTAGATCGGGTCTTAGTCGAGCACAGGCGTGGTGGTACAGAAGCTGAGGTACGAGAAGAAATTCTCGCAGCTTTCGGTACCATCATGCCAGAAATGGCGCACCGCGCGACGCGCAATATTACTCGAAGGGCCGAACAGTTCTTGCATTAAAATATTCTCATATTTTAATGCAAAGTGGATTAGACCTACTGGGGATACCACTTAAAAAAAACTGCGCCATGCTATCTACCGCAAGGTGGTGTGGAAATGATAGCGCTCTATCATTTTCTTGCCACAGAAAAAAAATTATTTTTTGGCTCATAATCTTATATCGCGATTGCTATTTATGCACAATTCACACGCAAAAATTATCATTCTAGTGCTATGAAAAACAATTACTCCATTTCCCTTCTTTTAACGGTTATCTTCACAAAGAATATATTTTGATAATAATCTTAAAATACACTTATCACTCTCTTTACTTAAAACAAATAATATTCTGAATTCTAATTGTTTAACTTTTTAATTAAGAATATAAAATTAAAACAAAAATTCGATTTGCTTATTATTTTGACTTTTCTTTGATAAAATTTTATACTGTTCTTTGAAGGAGTATAAATTCTTTTTTCCAGTACATGATAAAGACTTTTTCTAAAATTTGTGATGAATACATTTTAAGATTATTATCAAGAAAATATTCTTTCTTAAAGAACCCCATTACTTACCAAAAGAAATAAAGTAATTCCAAAATTACAATTGTGTACATAATAGAAATTCAAGTATTAAAATTGCGTTTATAAGTAAAATTCGGGAATTACAATTATGTACATAATTGTAATTCCCGAAAATTTTTTATGTTATAACGTAAAATAAATTCAGAATTAATATTTTGTCTAGACATAATTGTAATTCTGCGTTTTCAATTATAGCTTAATAATAATTCGATGAATTATAAGTATGTCTAGACATAATAATTTCTTTTCTTTAAGTATCAATTTAATTTAGTAGAATTTTTATGATGGTATTAAATAGTAAAATGGCGTGCCGTACAGGGGGTGGACACTTCTATGTATAACCTCGGATCGTCAAATAGTTCCACCCAGTGCCACATAGGCTAGATGGCGCAAGCGTTATTACCAATACAATCAAAAGTAATCATGTAGATGAGCGCGTCACGTGATCACTAATACAGTGTCTGCGGTCAACAAAGTCAGCAAAGAAAGTTGCTTTTGGTTGCTTTGCAATTACTTATTGTAAAATTCGTTAATTTGACTGTGGCCATCACCAGGTAATTATTTTATCCGAAATTATTTCTGAAGCGAGTTACTCATGGTCCTAACGTAAATAGCATAAATAACTATAATAATGTATAATACATTCTTAGAGAAGCATCCGAAGGATAGTAGAATATTTTGTAGATGTCTTGTAAGATATATTTTAGACATTTACGTTATACGTAAAATATACCAATGTTTATAAATTTATCTTTGGTAATCACAGATAAATTTATAATCATTGGACTCACTTTGGCTTTCTTATAACCTATTTTATTTACTATATCTATCTTATATGCTATTGTTGTCTTACATAATTATTAATATCTCTTTTAAATAAATAATTTGCTATTTTGATAGTTGCCAACAGTTTGTTATCTTGTAAGTATTAAATACAAGCATTACATTATTTCAGTTATCATGAGACAAGCATGTATTGTGCCAGGTTGTGCTTCAAATGCACGAACCCCGGCACACATATTTCCAAAGAATGTTAATCAACGTTTGTTATGGTTAAAAAAATTAAAAATAGAAAACATAGAACATGTTATATGTCTTGCAAGGTGCAAACTACGTGTCTGCTATAAACATTTCTCTGATGACGATTACATTTATTCCGTCAATAGACGCAAATTAAAAGATAATGCTGTACCATGTCTCAACATACCAAGCAGAATCAAATGTATAGCAGCAAGTAATAATATTGATTCTCAGCAAGCCTTAATATCTGATTGCAACTTAGAATTTTGTCCAGATATTATTGCATTAGAACCATTGCAGTCAGCATATGAAAATCAAGACATTAGATATGCAACATACATACAAGAGGTAAAACACATTTTTTACTGTATATTCTTTCTTATTTTAATTTATTTATATTACTACATGAAGAACAATAAGTAAAGTTGCAATGTTATTGTAGCATGACATGAACAGTAATAGAAGTAATGACGTAATGAACAGTAGTATAGAAGTAATGAACAGTAATGAAGTAATAGAAGAAACAGTATTGTCTAATGACTCTAATGCAATAATGGAACATGTGCAACATACTGAAGGCGAAACGAGAGACAAAGTTACAAACTTTGCATATAAAAGACATGAAAGACAGGTACGAAAACAGTGAGATTTTTTATTTAATTTTTTAATCTTTTCTAATATCTTTTGGTATCAATATGTAAGAAGTATCATATTTTAGGATGAAGTGCTAGCTACCCCGAGTCGAAGACAACAAGAAAGTAATGTACGTTTGTTCAAACGAAGAACGTTACTACTAGATTGTAGAAGACAAGCTGATCTTACACCAAAGGCAGCCAAGTTGTATAAAATAGCAAGAAACCTCTTAAAAAGAAAAAGGTGCATGGAAGCACAAAATTCTAGTATGAGGAGGATTTTAAGAACAAGTAAACGTCTTCAGAGTACAAATTTTATTGAACAATACGAAGGACTTTCTAAAACACAAAGAATATTAATTCAGATGCAGTTATGGACTGCCCAACAGCCACCCCACGTGAGTTGAAATATAAGTAAAAGTATAATAATTTGAATAGATTATATAGATCATTATAATATTTAGATTATTGAAATCTTCTAATAGAGGAATAATTGTATTGATCCAACAGATCGAACAAGCACATTTATCAGTATGTGCAGAACGTGCTGATCAGCCGTTCAACACGGACTACATGTTTGTGGTAGGCTTATTTTTTTGTTTTTTTTATGTGCATGCTATGGTATATAGACTTATTTTTATTTTACAATTTTTTTAACTATTTTTTACCAAGCTATTTCGTACACGTATATTTAATGTTTAAACGTTTAATGTATGGGGAACTATTAACTATTTTGTGCACGTACATAAGCTTTAAACGTTTAATGCATGGAGAGCTACTAATTATTGCGCTTAAACAGTTCACGATTAATTTTTATTATTTTTAAAGCCTTCATACGTAAGTATATGTTGTGGTTTCAAAAGCATAAAATATTTTTTTACATATAACTCCTTAATTATACAATGCAATATGAATGTATATGTTTGCATGATGCACTAATAATGACTATCAATATTTAGTTTGAAATGCAAGTCCACAAACTGTTATAATAATGTTGTTTTTAGGCCAGACGATATACCGTGGATGAAAAGATCCTCTCCATATCTCTTTTGCAGCGTTCCCCTAAATGTTATTCATTGATACAAAACTTATATAATATGCCTAGCACGAAAACGTTGAAACGTCTACTACAGAAAGTTGTATTAAAGCCTGGCATATGCAAAATTATTATAAGATATTTACATCAGAAAACAAAAGAGATGCATAACAAGGACATATATTGCCTTCTCATGTGGGACGAAATGGCTTTAACACCACACATACAATGTGATTCCAAAAATGATCTTATTACTGGCTTTGAAGACTGGGGGATGAGGAGAACTAATAAATTTGCAGATCACGCCCTAGTGTTCATGTTACGAGGCTTATACAGTGGCTGGAAAATGCCAATTTCATTTGGATATTGCGATAGCCAAACTAAAACACCTCAATTACTGCGTTGTATAAAGCAAATAATTACTGCTGTAAACAAAACTGGGCTTGAAATTGTCGCCACTGTTTGCGATCAAGGATCCTCCAATGTGGCAGCAATCAATACATTGCTGAAAGACACTGCACGAAAATTGTGGAAACAGTTTAGTATTATGTATAGTTTTATAAGTATAAAATATTAGAAAGTAAGAAAATGTACTGGGGGTATTGAGTGTGTATCTTGAAAGGAGGTAAACATTATAAAAATTAACAGATTTATTACATTTCGACAAATAAAATCGTAGATATTCTAGTGATTTCTTCGCTTTTGTAATTGTCAACCTCGTTTCAAGATACACAATCGATCTTGTGAGCATTTTGGTGATGTTGTATGGCGATGCAAATATATGTATATATAAATATATGTACATTGTTATAGGCCGTGCATTCGAAGTAGATGGTAAAGAAATTATACCATTTTTTTATCCTCCTCATCTAATTAAAGGTGTACGCAACAATTTGCTTAATAAAGATTTGGAAATTAATATTTCACGTACAAGTAAAAGCAGACAATTTGCTTCGTGGAAAACGATTGAATTAGCCTACAAAATTGATACCAATGTTAATAATTTCAATCGTATGTTGCCGAAAATTACGGAAGAACATGTGGTTCCTAACAAAATTTAAAAAATGAGAGTGAAAAATGCTTCACAAATATTTAGTAGCACCTTCTCAGCTTATATTGGGTTGTTTTCCCATATGCAAGGTAAACCTTTTTCATATATATAACTAAATACAATTAGTAATAAATGGAATTAGTAACAAATAGAAACATACCATCTTGCATAAGGAAATGCTTCTCAATTTATAATTAATACTTGACATACTTTTTCAGGGCATATTGATACGCAAATAGGGCCTTTAAGTATACCCAAAGAAGAAGCAGTTACAATGAGCGAGACACTACAGTTTTTTAATAATTTATTTGACTCCGTAAACGGATACGCAACAAAGCCGGAAGCACCTTTGCGCTCAGTGGTAAAAGAGAATAGTGCTCATCACGAATTTTGGAAGGATGCCATACGGCATCTTAAGGCAATGAGATACGTACATCCTGTTTCGAAGAAACCATTGACAGGATCTTTATGTATACAAAATTGGATTAAAAGTATTAACGCTTTTCAAGATTTATGGACAGTATTGCAAGAAAAAGATTTTAAACAATTTAAGCCACGTTACGTCAACCAAGATCCTTTGGAAAATTTCTTTGGATGTATACGCTCAACAGGTGGCAGGGATATTAATCCCACTTGTACCAACTTCTGTGGAGCATACAAAGTGCTACTTATTAATAATTTATCATCGCGACATTCAATCGGACGAAATTGCGAGAATATTTGTGATGGGCATTTGTTATTCTCTTTAAAAGATTTTATTTCTGAGGCACATGAAGATGACGCCAAGTTTGAAGAGGTCGAAGAAGATGAATGCGCTCACATCGTTGAAAGTCCCTCAGAAGAAATAAATGAAAACAGATGTAACTTACAAGATAGAAGTGTATATAATATATTAAAAAATAATTTGTTAGTAAAAGCATCATTCAAGCACTGTGCTGCATGTAGAGCTACTATAACAGACAGTGCATTCTTACAACAAATACTGAAAAGGGCAGAAACTTTGGTGATGAAATATATTACCAGATTTTGCTTTAAGTCTAAAATTAAAAGTATTATTGAACATGAAATGGAGAAACAGTTCGATTTCACTTTTATAAAATGTCAGCAACATGATGCACAACTGAGACATGCAATATTGTCTACTATTATTACTACCTGCCTTAAAAAATTTTGTACAGCAGTAAATAGATGTCTTAATGGCAAATATACATCTACAACGAAAAATCCTGTTCTCATATCCGCCCAAATGAAGTATCGATCAAGGATTAAAAAAAGACGTGAACAAAAATCAGGTATAATAACATATATAACATGTACATACTAATGTGCACACACAACTATATTTTTCACATTATAATTTATAATATTTATCATTTCATGCACAAATGTTCATTTGCAGTACAACAAAATGGAGATGCAGTACAGAAATAAAAATACTTTTTGCCAGAACAATTACAAATCAGAAATAAAGTACGATTTCGAACAAGGTAACGCACGGATTCCAAGTCACGGATTGGAGAACAGAACAAAAGCTGAATTCAGAAACGGCCGGATTAAGTGTATATTATATTAATGGATTATTATATATAATATGGAGCGTGTTTGTAATAGCCAAACCGGTGCTTACGTGTTAGGTAACAATTAAGATTCGTATATGTAGACGTTGCGCATATGACTTTACATCGTACATTTAAAATTAGTATACTCTTGCTAAACTTGTATACACAACTCTAATTTTATTTTAATAAAATACTGTAAATATATATTTACATGTTTATAAAAATATTTGTGTTTGGGCGTGCACTGACTTTGCGCGCCGAACGAACTGCCGGGCCCGTTCAGAGAGAACGCGGGATGTCCCTTGCCGTCTCGTTTGTTGTGTGCGCGAAGGTCGCCGTTTGAATTCGGCAACCGTAACTCCTGTTCCGACTCACAACCGAAAATTGAAGGCGAAGACGTTCCAATCACCAGGTTAAACAATCAAGGCGTTTATTAACAAAATAACAGTCCACAATATAATGCTCCAATACACATGAATGTCTAGGTGGAAGAAACCCACCAACGTCGAGGCCGTTCGCTTGAAAAGCGAGCGCCCCAACGGAGTAGCCGAAGTTGTCCGCTCACGTGTCGTGCAGGATGCACTTGACGCAATTGCGCGCGGCGATCTGACTCGTTCGCGGGAGGCGGAGGTGGCTTGCGTGGAGTCGCGTATCGCGCAAGTATCGGACACGGGCTCGATATCGGAGTCTTCACGTCGTGACTCGTGAAAAGCTCGACACGCTTGAGTATACTGTGTGCGAGTGTCCTCTGGCTCGTAAGACTCGCGACTGTCTCAACTTTTCGCAAAACAATTCTTAGCGCTGTAACGCTCTAATTGGTGAAGCGCTAACGCGTGGGGCGAGCCACCTTCGGCGAACGCGGACGAGTCCGTTGTATCCTTAACAATTTGCAGTCCTTTATTTACAGATATAACTATTGAAACAAAAAACAGAGAATTTTTCTTAACTATTGAAATATATTAATTATTTTGCCACGATTAAAAGTTATGTAGTTTTATAGTTTTCATCAAATAAAGTCAAAAATGTGTTTGCAAAGTAAAATTCTCATAGTTTCTTGCTTCAATAATTATTTTTGTCCTTTATTTTTGAATAGAAAGTATAGAGCACTGGTGGCTACAGCTATACATATACAGGGTGTCCCATTTTAACTTGGACAGCAAAATATCTCAAAAACTAAGCTCCACATACAAAAATGTTTCAGACAAAAGTTGTATGGTTTTAAGGGGGACATAAGATGGTACCATTGGTTTGACCTTGGATGGTCGTTTAAAGCTCACATAAACGACACCTTTAATTTCTTAAATGGAAACCCCTATTTTTCAATGCATATTCTTGTAGCTAATCTCGAGAGCTTTTCAAAACACTATAATAAAGTATTTTTTCGTTAAGAACTTTTGGAATTATGAGGCTTGAAAGTTCTAGTATTTTGACATAAATTACAAAATATCTTGTAAAACATTAAGTTTTCGGTAATGTTACCTTAATACTTTTATGCACAGAATAATGAGACGAATCAATTGGTATGAAAAAAAGACATAGTTGCTTTTAAGAAAAAGTATGCAGATGCGTGTTGCAAATTACATATTTTTTCTTAAAGGAACTGTGCCTTTTTTCATACCAATTGATTCGTCTCATTATTCTGTGCATAAAAGTATTAAGGTAACATTACCGAAAACTTAATGTTTTACAAGATATTTTGTATTTTATGTCAAAATACTAGAACTTTCAAGCCTCATAATTCCAAAAGTTCTTAATGAAAAAATACTTTATTATAGTGTTTTGAAAAGCTCTCGAGATTAGCTACAAGAATATGCATTGAAAAATAGGGGTTTCCATTTAAGAAATTAAAGGTGTCGTTTACGTGAGCTTTAAACGACCATCCAAGGTCAAACCAATGGTACCATCTTATGTCCCCCTTGAAACCATACAACTTTTGTCTGAAACATTTTTGTATGTGGAGCTTAGTTTTTGAGATATTTTGCTGTCCAAGTTAAAATGGGACACCCTGTATACAGGGTATCCGAAAAATCGCCTACTCCACTTCGGGAGGTGATTCGGGACCCAAAAACAAGCAAAAAAGTTCATACAAACATAGGTTCGGAAATGAGCCGTTTCCGAGTTATAGCCACTTTTATGTTCAAAAATCGTAAATTTTTATTTTTAATTTTTTTTATTACAATTTTTTTAGTCTTTTCCAATTTTTCAATATTACAATTACAATTACATTATTTTTAAAGTAAACATAAACAGATATTTAAATCGAATTAAATAAGGTGTTGAAAAAGACCACCTTCAGCACGAATGCAGGCCCTTATTCTTCTATCAAAGGAATTCCGAACTCTTTGAAAAACATTTGGATCCCTCCTTACTTCGTCAAATTCATGAATTATTCTCTGTCTTAATTCAGCAATATTGTTTGGTGCATTTCTGTAAACAATTGATTTTACATGACCCCATAGATAAAAATCAAGTGGATTCATGTCTGGTGATCTTGGGGGCCAAGGAACCGGACCTCCACGCCCTATCCATCTCTGACCATAATTTTGATTCAAATGATCTCTGGCAACACGGCTAAAATGCGCAGGTGCACCATCATGCATGAACTACATGTTTTGTCGTATTATTAAAGGGACGTTTTCAAGAAAGTGGCCTAACTCTTCTCTAAGAATTCGTACATAATTCTGACCATTTAATCTTTCTTCAAAGAAATATGGCCCTATAAGTTCGTTACCAATAATACCCGCCCATACGGTGCAACTAAACTGTTGTTGATGCCTTCTTTGATCAATTGCTTTAGGATTTTCTAAAGCCCATACATGAAGATTGTGATAGTTAAAAATTCCATTTCGATCAAAGCCTGCTTCATCAGTAAATAGAATATTTTCACAAAAATTCGGATTTTTATCTATTCTGTTTACAACCCATTCGCAAAATTGCAAACGGAAACCATAATCTGCAACAGAAAGACCTTGAACTCGTTGTACGTGATATGGATACATTGCATTTCTTGATAAAATGTTCCATATCGTTGATTTTGGTACTCCGATTTCATCCGAAACTGTTCTAATACTAGTAGTAGGAATACGCTCAAATTGTTCAAGTACTTCTTCTTCCGTTACAACATTCACTCTAGGTCTGCCCTCACTTGTTCTTTTTTTTAATGTACCAAATTCTCTCAAGTTTCTGTCTACATTTCGAAAAGACGCTATTCCCGGTACATCTCGATTTGGAAAAGACTGGATGTATAATCTTCTTGCCTCGGCAGCATTACTTTGAGCAAGACCATACATAAGATGCATATCAGCTAATTCATTAAAACTTAAACGATCCATTGATGAATACGGAAAGATTAGATACAACCTAAAAGTAAGGTGTTGTTAAATAATAATTTGAAACTTATTGAAAAGCCGTGATTTACTTACTGATTTTGAATAACCGTGAAAACAACTGATTTCAAGTAGCCATGAAAACAACTGATTTCAAGTAGCCGTGAAAACAACTGATTTTGAATAGCTGTGAAAACAACTGATTTCTTTTAAATAGTATACAGTGCACCAAGGGGCGAAAGTAGCGTTTTTCAGACGAGTGTGAAGTTTGCCGCCCGAGCCGAAGTTCGATCATCTGAAAAACGGTTTTATTGATAATATTACTTAAAATAAATAATATTCTAAATTCTAATTATTCAGTTCTTCAGTTAAAAATATAAAATTAAAACAAAAATTCGATTTGCTAATTATTTTGATAGGAGAAGTCAAGGCTATGAGGGTCAGACGCAGATCACAGTGCGTAATATCAGAAATAACTGATTTATTCGTCGTTTTGATACATTACATCGATCCGTACGTTTCGGCTCAGCTTTGAGCCATCTTCAGCGGTAGTTACAGAAGTTAAGTTACACGTTCTCCGTACCGTATAGTGAGTTTACTGATTCAAAGTATCAGAAACATAGACCACTTGATCCATATTTGTAAATTTGTTCAATTAATGTTGAGATATTAAAAAGATCCCTTAGGAAACTCACCATTCGGTCTGAAAAACGTGGAATACAAAGCCATGTACATAATGAATACTCTCTGCGAAAAGACATGACGATCTTGTCGACACGACACACAATGATATGAAAGGTCTTGCAAGAAGAGGCATGTCGTAGGTCAACACACCGGCGAGGATTATAACAAAGCACGATTTGACATCGTCACAATATTGCATGTACCAATAGTAAAATCCCGATTTGCCAACGACCAAAGTTCATGAGCATGGATTACAATTTGCTCAAAACCGTGACATGTGCATGATGCAAAAAATCCGTGTCATTTTGAGACGGTGTCAAATCGTGCTTTGTTATAATCCTCGCCGGTGTGTTGACCTACGACATGCCTCTTCTTGCAAGACCTTTCATATCATTGCTGTGCATGTGTCGTGTCGATAAGATCGTCAAGTCTTCTCGCAGAGAGTATTCATTATGTACATGGCTCTGTATTCCACGTTTTTCAGACCGAATGGTGAGTTTCCTAAGGAATCTTTTTAATATCTCAATATTAATTGAACAAATTTAAAGATATGGATCAATTGGTCAATGTTTCTGATACTTTGAATCAGTAAACTACTCACCATACGGTACGGAGAACGTGTAACTTAACTTCTGTAACTATCGCTGAAGATGGCTCAAAGCTGAGCCGAAACGTACGGATCGATGTAATGTATCAAAACAACGAATAAATCAGTTATTTCTGATATTACGCACTGTGATCTGCGTCTGACCCTCATAGCCTTGACTTCTCCTATTTTAATCTCGAGGTCCTCATATTACTTTATTTATTATTTTGACTTTTCTTTGATAAAATTTTATTATGTTCTTTGAAGGAGTATAAATTCTTCTTTCGAGTACATGATAAAGACTCTTTCTAAAATTTGTACATTTTAAGACTATTCTTTCTTAAAGACAACCGTTATTTACTAAAAGAAAAAAAGTAAATTGAGTAATCGCTTTTTTAAGCAGTACAATTGATATTTTCCTGTGTATGCATGTACACACGTATGTACATACGTACGCACAAAAAATTTTTCTATGTTGTTAGAAAATTTTATTTCTATTTAAAAAAGGCGAGAAACTATCATCGCTCAAGACGGGGGCCCGGCGTTACGCGCCGCTCGTGCGTAATCATCGCCGCTTGTAGTAAACAACTGCCCGCGCGCCGACCGCGGGGCGGCCGCATCTCGCCGCGCGCTTGAATTTGGCGGTGGGCCGGGCCAATACGGCGATTTTTAATCATTAATAACTCATCAACTATTGCGAAAATTGCAAAATGGTACATGACTTTTCGACTCAGTTTGGCTCGCTCTATCTAAATATGAGAAAAGTACCAAACATTCAGGGACACTCTGTATAGGAAATCAATGAAAATTACTTGATTTGTAATCTCGCAGAGAATGAAAAATAAACGTCTATAATTTTTTTATCTAAAGCAAACGAATTTAGTCCTTTTTATATCCTCGCAAGGAAAGGAAAAGGTAAAGTAAACAACACTACTTTATTCGCGCACTTATACTCTATCGCAACTTTATGATTTTTAATCAAACGGAAAATTAATCTTTTGCCTGTTTCGCATAACGCTCGCATTTCTAACATATTTTTATAAACTGAAACTTTATTTTCGCACAACATCAAAACTTTATTATACATAACGCTTTATCGTCCTTTTTTCAGAAGCACGCCTGTTGCTCCGCTAACGCGCTTTCCCGTCCTTCGCCGGCTCCGTCGAGTTGACCTCGTCGACTTGCACCAGCGCCGGACGACGCTTCTTCCCTCCGGCCGTTCTTTTCAACGCCCTCCTGACGTCTATCAACGGCGGCTAGTGCAACAGGATGTTCTCCCTGATGGTTGGCCCTTGCTTTCCGGCTGTCGGCGCCTCCACGATCGCAGCTGACGGCTGCAATCTCCCCGTCCGCTGCGCGTCACGGTTCCCCGTGCACGTGCAGCGTGTCAAAACTTCCGCTGCCGGCTACCGCAATTGTACCTCGCGCGCCGCACGCCGTTGCGCCAAGCGCTCCGCATGCTCATGTTTGAAGATCGTACGCGTACGCCGCCTCGCGACCTTTGCTGCTCTTCGCTCTCGCGCACCTGGCACCGTAAACCACATGCTCTGCTCTCGACTTTCGTCACGATTGTCGTCATTGTCGACGCATTCCCCGGGCCCCGCCTCACTGGGTCCCGGCTCTGGGGTGGGTTGTCTAATGGGTGATGTCCGTTCGGCAACCCCGTCCGCCTGTCTCGCGCCCAGTGGATCACGCGTCGGTTGAATCTCCGGCTCCTCCAGACCGTATTGGTTCAGGCGTTCGGGCCTGAATTTCGTACGGGCGTATACTGCCGGATCACGCTCCGTGAAGCCTGTCATATACGGCAGATCGACCTGCACTCCTATACTGTCGGTCGACACCTGCGAGGATGGTTGTTCCGGTGGTTCCGGATCACCCAGTATTACCTCCGGTTCGGCACCGTTGTCATTACCGTTCGTGTCCACGTCGCCGCCGTTTTCGGTCGTTTGCGCGGTCATCCGCACGTCGTCACCATTAATGTCTATCACTATGCGGAACGGTTGCGCACCTGTTTCTCGCGGGCGAACATGCGCACCGAACATGCCACAAGCGCGTTTGCCACCACGGTATGTTCCCGTGGCTCGATCACGTCCACTTCCTCGCAGCGCGTTAGATACCTTTCTCGCGCCGCCTCGAGGTCCATCATTGCTCTGACCATACGCTGGTTCGCCAGCGCCTCCTCCCGCGCCACTCTATGATCCGTCATGTACGTGGTTTCGGGCAAATACTCGGCGTATGCCTCGGCCAAACGAACCATCTGCTCGGCCCGCTGCTCGTATTCTACCGCGGTCGTATGGTCGTCGATTTTTCGCGTCGCCGCTTCGCGTCGCACGTCCCTTTTACACACGCGTCGCTCCATTTTCCGCCCGAAATCACTCTTACTACGTTTCGGCGTTGCTACGATAAGCGCGTGTTTATCGTTCGGCGTTACTGTGCGAACTGAATGGTCCCCGCGGTCGTTTGCCGCGGTCGTTCGCCGCGGTCGTTGCTCGCGCGCGCACAACACCTTGTTTACCACGCGCGTTACGCCTGACCATGCGTACCCCGTGTCCTGCGAAATTTGTATTTCGTATCGTAATTTTGTCACTTTGTGTTACGTTCAATTTCACGAATCTTCCGCGACTGTCGCGTTTCGCGCGTTTTTCGCGCAACCTCGCCGAACGACGTATCGGCTTGGGAAGCTCGATATTCGTAACTTTTCGCGCGTCGCGGTCCTTGCTTTTGCCGCGTTTCGCGTCGCGTTTCGCTTTCGTCGCATCACTCGCGTCATTAGCACTCCCCGTCATTCGCGACTCTTCGCCACGGTTTGTCGCGTTTTTTCGACACTCGCGTATTCGTTCGTGCTCGAAAATCATTTCTTCCTTGATTTCGATTTTTACTAATCCTTGTGTTTTTTGCTCCAGATCGTTGTGGGACTCGTCCGTCATCTCTAGGTTGGCTTCATTGTGGGAACTTCCGGTATCGTTGTTCTTCATCTGGGTAAGTATTTCGTCCTTCGTTTCGATTTTCATCAACAATTCTCGTTCTATTTTCAGGCTGCTGTGACTACGCAATCCGCATTCTCGGGCAAACTTATCGTAATCGACGGTCGTTGCCTTGCTGTTGGAATACGCCATCGTCATCATGTTGATCCTCCACGCACAATTTCCGTCGTTGGCTTCGTCACTCGTGTCGGATATTTCGATTACGTCGTCCTCTCGGATGCGTCATCTCGCGTCGTCACGCTCGTCGTCCGTAGACTCCAACAATCTCTGTTCGATCGCTCGCCATGGTTCTTCGGCAATGACTTCTCGTACGCGTCTTCTCGCTTCGTCACGCTCGTCGTCCGTGGACTCCAACAATCGTCGCTCGATCGCTCGCCATGGTTCCTCGGCGATCATCGGTTCTCCACGACATTCTGCCGACGAATCTCTGATTTCCACAACGTCATCGACTGCTTCGTCCTCTTCATTCTCGTCGCTCGACGAACGAATGATTTCTATCACGTCGTCGGGTATCTCGCCCGCGAACATCGACCGATCATCACCATCCGCATCGTTGCTCTCTCCGTCGCTTTCGATGTCAGCGTCGGCGTCTTCGTCTACGCCGACTCCTTGCTCGTCCTCACTCCGGTTGTACGGTTCGTCATCTTCGTCGTTTTCACGATCGTCGCTCGACTCCCCGTCATCTTCGGACTCAGCCAGATTGTCGAGGTCGTCCGCTCGTTCTCCGACGTCGTTGCCGCCGTCGTCGTCGCTCCTGACGCCCCACTATGGGACGTTTCGCCTATTTTTTGGCCAAAATATCAAAGATTCGTTTTTATGAGGTGAACGTCTGTATATTGGGGTTTTTGGGGTCGCTGATTTCAAATATGACATTAAAAATTAGAAATACAAAATGGCGGATCCAATATGGCGCCCAAAAATATTAAAAATTGCTTGTTTTGCATAAAAATGAAACCTGGGGGGTTTCTAAGGGGTTTTCGAGGTCGCTGATTTTGAATATAACTTTAAAAATTATAAATATAAAATGGCGGATCCAATATGGCGCCGGAAAATATAAAAAATTGTTTGTTTTGCATAAGAATGAAACCTAGGGGGTTTCTAAGGGGTTTTCGAGGTCGCTGATTTTGAATATGACTTTAAAAATTATAAATACAAAATGGCGGATCTAATATGGCGCCCAAAAATATGAAAAACTGCTTCTTTGCATAAAAATGAAACCTAGGGGGTTTCTAAGGGGTTTTCGAGGTCGCTGATTTTGAATATAACTTTAAAAATTATAAATATAAAATGGCGGATCCAATATGGCGCCAGAAAATATAAAAAATTGCTTGTTTTGCATAAGAATAAAACCTAGGGGGTTTCTAAGGGGTTTTCGAGGTCGCTGATTTTGAATATAATTGTAAAAATTATAAATACAAAATGGCGGATCCAATATGGCGCCCGACAAAATTATAAAATTGTCGATTAAAACTTGAAATTGAAAATAACTGTTAAACTTATTTATTAATAACGACTTATTCAATATTTTTGTCTTCCATTTCTATATCAAGATCGTCTAAATGAAATACTATATTTTCAAGCTCAAAGTTGCACTCGTCTTCGTCTTCAGTTTCGCTAGTAACATCTAAAATATCATCATCTTTTAAATTAATGTCAATGTCTGTATTATTAATAACTAATAAATCTATAACCTCTGGTGGAAAATGTTTACGCTTTCTTGTATTAATTCTTTTTTGTAAGCTAATACTTGAAATTACAATATCGGAACTTGCTAAGGCACGTTTAAACATCTGTCAAATTATCAACTCTACTTGTTTTTTGTGTGTATATTCATCCATTCTCCTCAGTGCTGCTCGTTCATCCTAAATTTTATCGGGTAAGGGTTTATTTACAGCACCGGGGCTTTTTCTTACCCTCCATTTAGGAATCATCACGAGTAGGCTGTAGCCCTTTACCGGAGATCTTAAGGGGTAATACCTAGCCGGAATTTTTTTTTGACCATTTTTTTTTATTGGCTTAGATGGCGTAAAAACATGTCAAGAATGATGTCTGTCATGATTTATTGTTGAAAAAATTTTTCAAGTGCTTGTAAAAGTCGAATTTTCGAAGCAACTCCGAGCGCGTCAAAATGACAAATTGAATGTCGAAGCGAGTTTTGCCCCTTTTACTCATTACCGGCGGTGCGACGGTACACAAAATAGTTTCTAAATGAGGTACAGACGAATGAATCGTTCAATTCTGTTGTTTGGACGATCGCTCCGAAAACGGTTTCAAGCGGAAAGGGGGTATTGGACATTGCTACAAATATTTCGGTTGTAACTTTCAACGGCGGATTATCTAGTGTCATGAAGATCATGGATGTACTCGGCATTACTGTTGGTCGTCAATGTTTCGATTTTTGCTTGGAAGCCGACTCGCGCCGCATTAAACTCGCCGAGCGCTCAATGTCCGACGCCGCCAAAACCGGACGTCGTGATGCAAAATCAGCCAAAAAAGATTTGGAAAAGACTGAAATCAACTTGGAAGGCCAGTTATATGGTGCTGGGATAGCAGAGTAAAGGTAAAAAAATCAGCAAGTCTATATCTTACAAATTTCATGTAGTAAACACATTGTCAAACTTTAAACGCGTTTTTCTCGAAACTACTTTTTCAGACACGGCTAGCAGTAGAACTCGAGTAATTTTTATCCGATTGACTTGAAATTTTAACTGTAGCTTCTTAGATAGATTATCTATAGAAGTACACACGATTTTTAAGATCGATAAACAATTACGATTTTTATAAACAAATAAAGGCCGATTTTTTAGTCAAAAATCGATTTTTTTTTCCAAATGGCTGCCAAATTTGCAAAAATCAATATTTCTTAATATCCATGTGTACTTCTATAGCTATACTCATGTAGATTATAAAAAAATTTTTTTCATTGTTCCAGATACGTTCGTTGGACACTTCTACTGCTAGCCGCGGGACGCCTCGAAAAAATCGACCCTCTTTCCGCGCACTGATGCGCCGCCATTTTGTAATGAAAATTAAAATAAAAAATGTTTTTTTGCACCTCAAGACAAGTGTAATAACCCCTCAAAATTTCATATTGATCGATTTATTAGCAAAGTCACAAAAAATTCACAAAAAACCCTTTAATTTTTTGCTTCCGGCTAGGTATTACCCCTTAAAGATTAGGAATGGATGACATACCCACATGGCACGAAATACACATATTTACATCATAACGATTGCATTTCTTCTATATACTTTGCATTTCTTCTATATACTTTCTATATACATTTATTTTGATTTCAAATTAGAATTTAGCGAACTCAAAAACCCCTCGGACACCGCTTACGTTTCATAGATAGATAGATAAATGAAAAACAAGTAGAGTTGATAATTTGACAGATATGTTTAAACGTGCCTTAGCAAGTTCCGATATTATAATTTCAAGTATTAGCTTACAAAAAAGAATTAATACAAGAAAGCGTAAACATTTTCCACCAGAGGTTATAGATTTATTAGTTATTAATGATACAGGCTTTGACATTAATTTAAAAGATAATGATATTTTAGATGTTACTAACGAAACTGAAGACGAAGACGAGTGCAACTTCGAGCTTGAAAATATAGTATTTCATTTAGACGATCTTGATATAGAAATGGAAGACAAAAATGTTGAATAAGTCGTTATTAATTAATAAGTTTTAACAGTCATTTTCAATTTCAAGTTTTGATCGACAATTTTATAATTTTGTCGGGCGCCATATTGGATCCGCCATTTTGTATTTATAATTTTTAAAGTCATATTCAAAATCAGCGACCTTGAAAACCCCTTAGAAACCCCCTAGGTTTTATTTTTATGCAAAGAAGCAGTTTTTCATATTTTTGGGCGCCATAATAAATCCGCCATTTTGTATTTCTAATTTTTAATGTCATATTCAAAATCAGCAACCTCAAAAACCCTTATATAACGTCCCACTGTGATATCGCTTAGCATAATCACGAACTTGTTTAGAAAAAAATAGTCGATTGTCTTTACTTTAAAAAATTATATCTCCCGGAGGCGGTTCTAGGCGGTGATTTACGAAACGGTTTTAGGAAGAGTAGAGTCCCACCTAATATTCAAGCCAAAGATCGCCTTGTTATTGTTTGTTATTCGGAAGTTCTAGTCTTTTAAACATCAGAAACTGATAAAATCATTACTTTTTTCTAATTCAAGTTTAAAGTTCTCTCCTCCAGAATGGCCAAAGCTTAATTTATTCTTATTATTTTTAAGCATTAACTTATGCTAAAAAAGTATTTCAAGCAGTGATTTGTACGTCTTCAACATTGGAGGAGAAAAAAAAGATCAAAGTAACAATAATCTTTCGTGATTTCAAGGTACATTTTTACACACTTTCGAACACAAAATGCGACAGAAGAAATACTTTGCGTGGAACAAATGATCTTAAATTTTTCCCCGTGTCTCACTAATGTTTATAGAAACTTTTCCAATCGTTAAACATTACGAACTTCGACTTTGATTTTTGCCATTTTTGGCCAGAAAATAGGCGAAACGTCCCATAGTGTACTGGTGCCCCGAACTCCTGGCACCGTGGTTCCAGGATGACGCCGACCTTCTAGGCGTGTCCTTGGGACTCCTCTGAAGAGGTTAATCGAGTTTATTCTCGCAGATGCTGCCTGTGCCCGGAATTCCTGGCACCGTGGTTCCAGGATGTCGCCGACCCTATGGACGTGTTCCCTGGCCTATTCTGGTCAGGCTTACGGCCCTTGTTCCTGGGGATTATGTCGGTGCTCCGAACTTCCGGCATCGGTGATTTGGGATGACGCCAAACGCATAGGCGTGTATATTAAGTGTCGCGTAATGTAATTATAATGTCTTTTCCAGGAGAGGACGTCGGTGCCCCGAACTCCTGATTCCGCAACACTACGTGGTAGCCGCTTTTATGGGCACGTGTCTTGGACACTCCGTTATGCATTGCAACTACTATTTCTGGAGATTTTCGCGGTTCTCGCTTACAACGCACGTCATTGATCCCGACTCGCGTGCGACACAAGAAAATAAACTAGTTTAGATCATTGACGCGAGAGCCGTCGAAACCAAAATGAATATAGAATCGGCTTTAACCAAACTAACCTATATACTATATCAATTGCGCTATCGCGCTCGCAGGGTAATAACCTTAACCTCTTGCTTAACCTAGTTAACCCATCACCATATGAAATGCATGCCTTATGGGCCTTATAGATAACCTAGAATCTATAAAGAAAATCAATGGCCATATGGGCAACACGCATTCTTAACCTAAAAGAGAAGAAATAGCCATATGGGCACTGCACAGTCTTCATCTAAGGGGAAATGGATAATCCGAATGGTTGCCTGGATTTGACGCCCACTCCTCTCGACGAGTCTCCCTTTCAGACTCGCCGGGAGATTTGTTCTCATCTTGCACCGGATGCGTTCGCCGTCACGCAAGCGTCGTTTTTTCCTAAATGGAACACAATAAAATACGCGAGTTTGTGCGCCCATGCCGCTGCATGGTCTCTCATATGCACCGGGTGCTGGCTCGGTCGGTAACTGCATCCGCCGGCGCTTTCCCCGCGGGCTGTCACCTGCTCTGAGCTGCTTACCCGAAGTGTGCGGCTGCAAAGGGTCGTCGGTGCGGAGGTTACCTCGGCCGGCGACCCAACACGGTATGCCGGTCGCCACGGCGGGCAAGGCCATGGAGGGGGTGCGACCTCCTTGGCCCCAACCGTCCGTGGGGCCCCTCGCGTGGCTGCACCCGCTGCGGTGCCCCGGGGGTCGGAGCCCGGGGACCCCTGAAAGCCCGTGGGAGTTAGTGGCTTCGGCCCACCCACGGGTGTGTAGGGGGCTGGAGTCCAGTGCCCCCGATGATAATTCCGGGGGCCCGTGACATAGCCACCTCCCCTGGGGGAACTCGGGGGCGCCGGCCGGCTGGGAAACTCCTAGTCGGTCGGTGGGTGCATGCCCTGGGTGGTGGAGCCGCAGCGGGGAGTGGGACTCAACAAAAATGCAGCATAATAAAATAAAAACGAGCTTAGGGAGTGGGAAGGAGGAGGTGCGCAAGTCTTCCAGGACTGTGAAACAGTCAGCTGGAGGACCCAGGAGCACACGGGAGAAGGCCTCGCAGGCCTCTCAGGGGAATGTCCTCGACACATGTGCCCCCTCGACGAGTGGGGGCGGAGGCGCTGGCTTCGTCGTCCCCGCCGCTTCAAAGGGGTCGGGAATCGATGAGATTTTGGCTGGGTCGGAGAAGGCCTTAGAGAGGGCCGACTCTGCCCTGGCGGGGTCTGATTCCGTAAATGACACGGACGACGATGACACCATGGTGGACGTGGTGTCACTCGAGGAGGACGAGACCCCCGTCGTGTCGAACAAAGACACGAAAAGGAAGAGGGGAAGACCCGTGACGACTGGCGAGTGGAAAAAGAAGAAAGTCCTCCTCGCCGAGAGGAAGCGCGAGAGAGAGGAGCAGAGGATTCGGGACCTGGCCGACCCATCTGTGGCGGCCCTTCTCTCAAAGGGCAGGAAAGTCCTGGAGGCGGAAAAGTTGGAGGAGCTCAAGATGACTCCGACCAACGACCTTCCTAATAGGATCCTTGAGGCGATTCGCAAGGTCGACAAGGTCTGCACCACGTCGAAGAACCTCGGGGGCGCCTACCAGGGACACCTAAAGGACGCGGCCGCGACCATCACGGCGGCCGTCACGCATTTGGTCGGTCGTATGGGGCAGGGCAACCAGCTGGCTAGGGATGTGGAGATGGAGGAACTCCGCACCCAAGTCGCTGCGTTGAGGGAGGACAACGCGAAACTCAGGCAACTAGTCGAGAAAGCGTTGCCCCCTAGGAGGGATGAGCCGATGGAAGTCGAGGCGAGGGACACCCCTTTTCCAACTTCCCCGGCTCATAAAAGACGCACGAAGAGGAAAATAAATCGGCGCGTGCTTGCTGAATCCTTTGAATCCTCAGACGAGGAGGATGACACAGCCGAGAGAGAGAGAAAAAGGAAATGGAGGCCGCAGAAGCCAATCGCCTGCGAATCCTTTCCGAAATGGAAGCGGAGGGAATGCCAGCGGTACATAGGCCCAAGATCGGCGGCAAGCTGGCGCTGCTGGAAAAAGCCGTCCTACCCAAGCGCTCAGTGCCGGTGGAACAGGACATGGAGAACAGGTTGCTGAACACCCTCTCGACTAGGATCGAGAGGATGTTTGCAAACCTTGCGGCTAGCCTGGGTGCCAAAATGAACATCGCACCAAAGGGCGAACAAAGACCAGCAAGGAAGAACGCGCCACCAGCTGCGAAGGAGACCCCCTCCACGCTAAAGAAGGGGTCAAGTGCGAAGGGTAGTAACAACAAGGGCCAGGCAGCGAACGACACGGATAAGGGCAAAGGAAAGCCAAAGCCCACGTTCGCTGAGGCAGTGAGAGGTGCCAATGCCGGTGACAGATCCAGGGTTGCGGGTGCTAAAGCTCCCGGCCCTGGAAATAAGAAGCCGGCTGGTAAAGCCACCCCCGCCACCCCTGCTCCTTCCAGAAACACCGCCGGAGCCGTGGATCAAGCGGCCTGGACTACGGTGGTGAGGAAGGGAAAGGCGGGAGGCGGTGGAAAGCAGCCGACGCCCGGAAAAGCCAAGGGTGGTGGCGGGGCCCCCTCTAAAGGGACACCCGCGGCTACCGGGACTACACCGGCCAAATCGGCCAAACAGGCCAAAAATACTCCTACGGCCAGTAAGACGACCAAGACTGGGAAGAGGAAGCTGCCCCGCAGCGCGGCAGTTACTCTGACCAGTCTAGATGGGAAGTACGAGGAGTTGCTCAGGGAGGCCCGAGGAAAAATAAACCTCGGCGAACTGGGCTTCGCCGCGGGCCTCAAGCCTAAGAGGGCCCAAACCGGGGCCCTCATTATTGAGGTCCCGGGTAAAGAGAACGAGGCCATAGTATAAACATTACTAGTAGCGTCACTTCGATTTATTGTAGGATCTGATTTTCATTGCGCATGCTCGTACCGCCATGTTCTTAGCCGAAACGTGCAGTGACATATAACCTATTCAGATAACAGTTTAGCTAAGCTTAGTGGACTCACGGACTTAAATACATTACGGACATTTACAAAAATAGATTGATGTCAATTAGTCATTATCAATAATCAGTGTTATAGTCATTAATAATCAGTAAAATGAGTGCGAGGGCGTATTGTGCTGCCACAAATTGTTCTAACAATTCTTGGAATTGTTCTTACAGTTTTTTTAGATTTCCAAAAGAATCGGAACGGTAATTTACTTAAATATTGTTTTATATTTAAAAATACAAATTAGCCCAGACAATATGAATGTCTAAGGGCCAATTTCTTTACCGTTGGATAACTCTATCCTTCGGTTAACCTCACTCTTCATCTCTTTCTAACTGCCCCCTTAGAAAAAGATGAAGAGTGAGGTTAACCGAAGGATAGAGTTATCCGACGGTGAAGAAATTGACCATAAAAGATGTCTTTTAAACGTCTTTTAAACATACGTGTTGTCTGGGAGATATATGTATTTTAGATATTATATTGCTTACGTTGTTTATAAATTAACATATATTAAATTAATATAATAATACAATCACAATTGTATACTCAAATTTGTTTATAGATGCAGACAATGGATAAATGCGATAAATATGCAAGATCTAATTAACAAAGATAGCATTGTTTTGTATAAAAACTATAAAGTATGTGCAGCACACTTTCAAACAAATATGTTTCTAAATGATTTACAAAATAGATTACATGTACATGCTATACCAACAGTTTTCGAAAATACACGGTAAGCAAATGTTTTAATTATAAAAAGAATTAAATAATTTTATCTAAAAAGTATGTTAATTTTGAATCATTTTAAGTCAAAAACATTTTTAAAATCCCCAATAAACACAATGCAACATGTAACGTGTACAGACTAGTTGTAATTTCCTACTCAATAATATAAATGCAATATAACACACGTGTTATATTGCATATAACACGTTACTGTACATTACATGTTGTATTGTGTTTAGTAGATCGTTACATCTTTAAAAATATCTAAAAAATATTAAGTATTATTTTTGTAATAATACTGTTTATAGGACATATGATTTTCGCACAGAAACCCGTACAGAGACAATTCAGGCAAACACACTAATTACTAATATGCCAGAAAATCAACCAGAAATTCCATCTATTATGATGGATACTAATTATAGCTGTTCGACAGAAGAAACAACCATTTCGAAAGAGGTTTCGACACAAGAAACAATCATTTCGGAAGAGGTTTTGATGGAAGAATCAACTATTTGGGAAGAGGTTTCGACACAAGAAACAACCATTTCGGAAGAGGTTTTGACAGAAGAATCGAGGAATTTTTGTGCAAAGAGAAATAAACCACCACCATTAGTAATTCGTGTTCCAGACAATCAGCTTAGTCCACCATTAGAAAAATCTCCATCAGCGTTAACTCAAACATCACATATATTATCTGCAAATAGTCCACGTAAACAAAATTGCGAACAATACTAGAAGCAAAATTAAAGCGTAAGAATAAGTTAGAGGATGTTACGGAAACAGATTTTCTAAAACTTTGCAATAAATTTTTACCTAAAAATATACAATTTTTTATCACAGAGCAAATTAAATTACAGAAATGTCATAAAAAAGGGTATCGATATCGATACAAAAGAATTTAAGAGATATGTATTATCGTTATTTTTTATTTCGCCAAGTGCATATAGATTTTTGCAAAAAACTTTTAATTTACCATCTATCAGATGTTTACAAAGGTTTGTCGAAAACTGGCCAGAAGAACCTGGAATAAGTGACACAATCTTTAATGCAATTAAGATTAGGACAGCTACATTAGAGAAAAACGATAAAATGTGCATTTTATGTCTTGACGAAATGTCGATAAAATGCAATCTATTTTACAGTATAAAAAGGGATAAAATTATAGGTTTTCATGACACAGGTAGCAACAAGTCGTTTGATGTAGCACAAAATGCTTTAGTTATTATGGCAAGAGGTCTTAAAATTAATTGGAAACAACCTTTAGGATTTTTCTTAACGCATTCTACTTGCCCTGCTGTAGATATCAAAACTTTAATTGAATGTGCCATTAAAAAATTACATGCAATTGACATACAAGTTGTTGCTATTGTTACTGATCAAGGATCAAATTTTTGTCAGTTAACTAAATTACTTAATATAACAATAGAAAAGCCTTATTTTATAGTAAATAGTATGAAAATTTTCTATTTTTTTTATATGCCTCATTTGATGAAAGCTGTGAGAAATAATATGATAACACACAATTTTATATATGATGATCAATATGTTTCATGGCAACATATAAAACATTTTTATGAACAGGACAAGATAAGAAATTTAAGATTAGCTCCTAAGCTAACTAAAGAACATATATACCCTAATAATTGGCAGAAAATGCGAGTTAAATATGCTATGCAAGTATTAAGTGCTACTCTTGTTGCTGCTTTGAAAACTTATATTTCGTTTGGAGCGCTTGGAGAAGAAGCCATGGGAACAGCTAATTTTATTTCTGATTTTGACAAACTTTTTGAACAGTATTTATCGAAGAAAAAGCATATGATAAGAGTACAATTCATGGCAGTCTACTAGTACCAAGCGAAGAGTTTAGCAATTATATATTAACATTGCATAAACATTTTATATTACATTTTAAACAGTATGCCCTACAAAATATAGGACATAAGCTTTTCGAAGATATGATACAAATAGCAGTACCATTCGAAGTATGTGCAGAATTTCCTTTAAAATATTTAATAAAACTAGTTATTCGAATCTGTATTTATCATACATTAAAAAGTATAAACCGTAATTTAAAACAATCCAAAGAAAAAAATCGAGAAATAACTATTTTGTCACACATTTAACAGTAATTTGATAAATAAATATAAAGTTTAAAAATAATTTAATATTTCTAAATGATTTATATGGTTTCCCAAAACGAGTTACCCTATACTTCTTTACTCCAAACCTTCAACACATTTTCCAAATCAACCTCTCATAAAATCGACGTATACAAGCCGTGTTCCAATATATACTGCCAGTACTGAATATTTATAATATACGTAATGGTGAAC
Source organism: Temnothorax nylanderi (assembly GCF_030848795.1). Lineage (NCBI taxonomy): Eukaryota > Metazoa > Arthropoda > Insecta > Hymenoptera > Formicidae > Temnothorax > Temnothorax nylanderi. The sequence goes on along the minus strand of NW_027249470.1, from coordinate 93,077 downwards.
TATGACTACTAGATTTTCAGTACTGGCTGTGTATCGATCGGAACATGGCCATGGAAGGCCCGAATCGAATCCGAGACTCGCCGATTATAAATCAACCATCCTCACACGGAGTCTCTCAAATAATTTAACATTTTTGTCATATATATATTTGTATATAAATGTTTATACTTATTAGAAGAGAAAAATACAATTAACTATGTGTTCACCAGTATACACGGATTTTCAGTAGTATGCATCGATTTAAACATCGCGGGACAATGCCACCATTTTAGGCTGAGAATGTGGCGGCTAGTCTCAAGGTCATGAAATTTGTATACACGAAGATCAAAGGTACCGCCGCTACTGTCGCTACTAGTAATGTTTATACTATGACGAGGCCAAGGCCGACCTTCTGGCTGACCAACTGGCCAAATTATTTGAAGGACGTCCCGGGATCAAGGTGACCAGGCCCATTAAAACGGGCGAGCTCAGAGTCCTCGATCTCGAAGACTCCGTGACGACGGAGGAGCTAGCGGCAGCCATCGCGGAGATGGTTGGCTGTGCGCTGGCTCAGGTTCAGGTCGGGCCCATACGTAGAGGGACAAACGGCCTGAACACGGCGTGGGTGAGATGCCCACTTGCGGCTTTAAATGCTATCCATAATAAGGGCGGCAAGCTGCAAGTGGGATGGTTCATCGCCCGAGTGCAAGCGCTCGAATCAAGGCCCCTCCAGTGCTTTAGATGCCTGGAGGGGGGCCATGTGCGAGCGCAGTGCACAAGCGTAGTAGACCGCAGCTCCCGGTGCTACCAGTGTGGCGACAATGGACACTTAGCCCGAGAGTGTCACGCGGTCCCAAAGTGCCCCATCTGTGCCGACTTGGGTAAACCGGCGGGGCACCGAGCGGGTGGAAAGGCGTGCACCTCCGCTAAAAAGAAGGCCAAGCCTAAAATGGCGGTGGGTGCAGCCAAATCTAGACCTTCATTGGCGAAAGGTGAAGAGAGAATGGAGGTCGAGATAGAGTCAGAGTCCTCCCGCCCACCACCAAGAATAGTGAGCATGGAGACGGTATCCCTCACGGCCCTAGGAAGACTGCCGGTGAAGAGAGCAGCTCCGACGGCTGACGGCAATGGAGACACAGAGGGGAGGCCATTGGCCCAACGGAGACGAAGAGAAAGGAAGCCGGTGGGGGCGACGCAGTCGACCGGGACCTCGCTGCCGCCACCAGCCCCAGAGAAACTGCCTAAAACTGGGCAGGGGAAAGACGAGGTGGACAACGTGCAAGATGTGGTGACGCAGTTGACCCCGCTGCCGACACCAGCGCCACCGGAAATGCCCGATAACGGGCAGGAAGAGAAGGAACAGCCACCGGCGGCTGCGCCCAACGAGGGACAAAGGGACGAGAAGGAGGGGGAGGCCTTCGGGGACGAATATTACTAATGTCCTTACAAGGCTTCCTCCAGGCTAATTTAAACCACTGCCGCGCTTTGCAGGACGTATTTCTACATACGATGGCGGAGCGCGGCTGTGGCCTGGGGGTGGCCGCCGAGCCGTACTGGATGCCGCCAAATCACTCGCTGTGGGCGAGTAGCCGGTGCGGCTTGGTGGCGATAACGTGGAGACTGACAGACGAGCCCGTTGCCTGTTCTCGAGTCGAGGCAGGCGACGGGTTCGTAATAGTTAAATGGGGCCGCGTCTACGTAGCGGGGGTCTATGTGTCCCCCAATGTGGACGTGGCCTCATTCGAGAGGGTATTGGAGGACCTGAGGGTCTGTCTAATAAGGATCCTGCCCGGACAAGTCATTGTGGCCGGGGATTTCAATGCCAAATCGGCATTGTGGGACTCCCCGGTCACGGACGGAAGGGGCAGGATCCTCGAGGACTGGGCGGCGGGCTTGGGACTGATTGTCCTAAACTCCGGAAGTGTGCAGACCTGCGTGAGGCATCGGGGGGGGGGGGGGTCCATCGTGGACTTGACGTGGGCAAGCCCCTCTGTTGCCTGCCGGGTAAGGGGATGGAGGGTGGCCGAGGAGATCGAAACACTTTCGGATCATTTGTTCATAGAAATGAGTCTCCCGGCTACCTCCCCGGAAGTCCAGGCCCGCCGCAGAGAAGCTAATCGCCGCTTTCCCCGATGGGCACTCAGGAAGTTGGATGGAGACATGTTGAGAGCCTCCATCCATACTTCACTGTGGGTGGACGACGTGCTGGGGTTGTCCGATGACGTGAATGAGGGTGCTAAGTGGTTCGGGGACATCATGACAGCTGCGTGCGACGCCAGCATGCCCCGATCCCGACCTCATCCACGCAGAGCTGCATACTGGTAAACGGAGGAGATCGCCGAGCTAAGGCGCTCCTCCGTCCGCCCAAGGCGTCGTTGGCTGTGGGCCAGAAGGGTCCAACACTTGCAGCCACGACGCATGGAAGAGGCAGGAGTGGACTACCGCTCCGCCAAGCGGCTCTACTCCTGGGCCATCAAACAGGCCAAGGGCCGCTCATGGCAGGAGCTCCTGCAGGACCTGGACCAGGATCCGTGGGGGCGCCCCTACAAAATGGTACTTAATAAGCTGAGGACGAAAATATGTGGATAGAGGAAGATAGAGGAAGTGGGAGGAAAGGAGGATAAAGTGGAAGATAAACCAAGTGGCATGGAAGGCAAGAGGAGAGGGAAAAAGGGTACGAACAGGGTTGGGAAAGGTATGGATAGAGGGGGAATGGTGGGTGTGGGATGAGGTAAGGGATGTGCTTAGGGATGGCAGAGGGAAATGCTGGGAGGAAGGGCAAGGGAAAGGGAAGGAAAGTGAAAGAGAGGGAGGACAAAAGCAGGGGGAATAGAAGGGGGAGAGGGAAGGGGCAGGGGGAGGAAAGAGAAGGAGAGATTGAGAAGGATAAGAGGGAGGAACTGGAGGGAGGAGGCGGAGAGGACGAGGGGGAGGAGAGTGAAAGGAATGAGAGAAAGGAGGGAAGGGGAATATATAAGGTGGCTTTTTGGAATGTGGCGGGGTTAACAAATAAGAATAAAGAATTCTGGAAGGGGCTGGAGAATTGGGATGTAATGGTGTTATGCGAAACGTGGGTGGATAGTAAGGGATGGGAAAAGATAAGGGATAAGATGCCGAGAGGTTACGTGTGGGAAGTGCAGAAAGCGGGGAGGAAGAATCGAAAGGGAAGGGCGGTAGGAGGAATGATAGTGGGGGTGAGGGTGTGACCGGAACAACGAATGAAATTGTAAAAACTTTAATTATAGCCACTTACTACTTGGGCTGAAATTACGGTCGCCACTGTATTTTCAGGCATCAATACAGAAAGCCTTGTTAACTGCGTTGCCCCGTCCTTCCTCTCAGCAAAATGACTGCCGTCTTCTACTTCGCGGACGTGTTCAAGGCTGTCGGCCACGCCCTTGTTCAGCGAAGCGTATTTTACGGATATACGGATAGGATATACACTGGGGTCGCGAATAACTGTTCGTTTCGTTATTATAAACAAATAACAATTTATTAATACTTGTCGTACAGCAATCTCCGTGTATGAGGACGCGTTCGCTCGATCGCGTGGGATTGTGTCGAGTGTTCTCGAATCGTCGTTACCGCTCTGTGCTAATCTCGGTTAAACCGACGTGCGTATGGATTATTTCCCGTATCGCGCACTCCTCGTCTCTAAACTAATAATATTCACGCTAATGACGCTAGCGGATAACGGGATAAGACTTCCGGGTTCGATTATTGAAGCGCAACCGTATTACGTGTTGACGCACCGAAAGCTCGCTAAAGACTGTCCAGGAGGAACGGGTCGAGTTCTCCCATCTCAGACTCACGCATGCGCTGAGTCTGCGTTTTAGGCGCGTAGCCATCGCATTAGCTGCTCGTACCGTAGGGTGTAGACGGCACGGTTCCACTTACACTTAAGTGCACTGGGTTTCGCCGAGTCGCTGACATGACTCGGCACCTACACTCTTTGAGATGCTACACTCGAGTGCAACGATGCGAGTTGGCTATCGCTCAATTTTCGCGCGTGAACCAATCACATCGCTGCACCGATATCAATCGCGCAAGCGAATAAAGGGTCACTCGATTTGCACCGAGTGACTCTGAAAAAGTCACAATGACGGATCACAACGCCAGGTAAGTAATCACAGGTAATTTTACCCATTTTTAACTTCTCTCTTTCTTTCAGGTACCCAGGATCGTTGCGGAATTGTCTCGTCTAGTCACCGAATTCGGTGTAGGTAAAGGTAAGTATCAAAGGTAAGTATAACGCGACTTAAAACTATCGCACGCATAATCTTATTATAATTAATTTCTAAATCGACAGGGAATCATGTAAAAATATCAAAATCATTATTAAATAGTCAAATCGGCTGAGGGCCGTGTTAAAGTGTAAAAAGTTCATAAAAGTGTAATAAAGTGTAAGTGTATTCACGTAAATCATAAAGTTAATGTAATATGGCCTGGAATCGCTCCATTTGGCCTCTCTCTCTACTGTAAAACATAATTGTTGCTAATAAACTGAAAATAACAAAAATCTAATGAAAACTGCACTTAAAGTGCTAAAAGTGTATCAAAAGTGTAGAGCCTCCGCTGGCTCGTCTCGCACGCTGAAATCTAACATGTGAGTGTAGAAAGTGTAAAAGGTGTAATGAAAAGTGTAGAGCCGTCGCTGGCTCATCTCGCACGCTTGTTCTAAGACGTCGAGTGTAGTTCTTGTAGAAAGTGTTGGAAAAGTGTAAAGCCGTCGCTGGCTCATCTCGCACGCTTATTCTAAGTCGTCGAGTGTAGAAGGTGTAATTAAAGTGTAACTGTTCAAAATGTATCAGAATGTTAAAAGTTAAATATATTTGACTCTCAATTGACCAAAAGGGTCGTTTTCTGTAATTAAATCGTTAAATTATTGTAATTAAATGAAACTTACGTCTCAACCGGCTGAAGGCCTGTAAAAGTGTATTTAGTACTGAAAAGTGTAATGAAGGTGTAATCGCTAATAAATTCTAAAAATATATGTAATCGTTATAAAAATACTCAGGAATTCTTCCTGCTCGTTGTCAATGTAAGTAGTGTAATCTAAATCAATGGATAATATAAAATATGTCGAATTATCGACGCTGGCTGGAATTACTTGCAATTATAAAAACTTGGTATAAACTGAATGTTAAATAAATCATATTACTTGACTGTCACTCGCGGATCAGTCGTGGATCTACTCCTATGCTTAAAATTAATATGTAAAGTGTGAACAGTGTATAAAGTGTAAGGACTAAGTCCGTATTAGGGAAACAGGTAAGTATTGGAAAGAATATAATTACTGAAATTACTATAAACTCTTTGAACTGCATTATTGCATATAGCATGGATCGTTGTTTGATTTGTACGAAACGTTAATTGGATAAATAAGTAAGATCATATAGATTGCAAATATCGTGAAAAGAATTAAAATAAATATTAATATTATTAAATAAAATCTGTCAGGAATCATTGTCGGGACTTTGGTGTAGTGATTGAAAATGTATTTTATTGTTGTTCGCTTGTCGTATATATTTCGTTGTCTTTTATGTGTCATTAGTGTGACTGTACTCTACTCGGTGTAGAAGGTGTATACTCGTGTATCTCTTAATTATAATTATCTTATCAACTATCGTGCTTAGTGCAATAAAATGTGGCTATCTGCCCTAAAATGTAAATTATTAAAGTGTACCCTTCAGGTACTTGACGCTTTGTAAATAAAAAAATAATATATGAATAAAATTTCAAATTACGCAATCAATTAAAGAATAAAAATTATAAAAAGTTCACAATAAAATCCTTCGCCCTACAGGCTCTCGTAGACAATCTCCTGCGATTCGATTGCACTCTGCTGCTGCTCCATCTCCACTTCCACGACCATCGACTGGTTCTCGTTCTGCCTGGCCGATCCAGCGGGCTGTGTGCCCACCTCCAACAGCTTCTGCACCTCCTCGTCAGGATCTAGAGTAAATAGGTCGGTGTTGACCTGGCTGTCAGCCTCACAGAGGCCACTGTCAGTCTCCGCCGTCGTCTGGCTGGGCTGCACTGGTGCTGTACTTTGTGCACCCTTCTGCTCCTCCACCCTTTGTGTTCGCGGTTGGTCCTGGCTCATCGTGGACCTCGGCTCGCTGCTCCCTCGGCTCGAAATGGGAACGGATGATATATCTTGCGGTTCCAAGGGCAGGGGTCAAAATGGAAAGAGAGAAGACGAAAAAAGATAAGGAAGGGATGATGGCGATAAAAGTGAAACTAGGAAAAGAGTGGTGAAGGATAGTGGGAGTGTATATAAACAAGGATATGGACAAGAAGCTGGAAGACCTAAAAGAATGGGTCGAGGAGATAGAGATGGGAGTGAGGGTGCTGATAGGGGGGGATTTCAACGCAAGGACCGGGAAGGGGGGAGGATTCGTGGAAGAGGGGGAGGAGGAGAGGGAGGAGGGAGGAAAAAGAACGAAAGATGTCAAGGTAAATGGGGAGGGAAGGAAACTGTGGAAACAGGTTTTTGGAAGAGCACGGGTGGGCGATTTTTAACGGAGGAATTGGAGGAGACGAGGATGGAGAATGGACGTACACGGGGGGAAGAGGAGAGTCGGTGATCGACTATGTGTTGGGAGACAGGAGGACAAGGGAGAGAATTGAGCGGGTAATAGTTGAAGCGAAGGTTGACTCGGATCATCAGCCAGTGACGGCGTGGGTGGAAGGGAAGGAAGAAAGTGTGAGTGAAAGGAAGGGGGGAAGGAGCGGAATTGGGAGAGGAGACTGGTCGGAGGAGGGCAGGACAAAATTTGAAGGCCTAGTGGGGGAGAGGCAATTTCAGGGAGGGGGAGTGGAAGAGGAATGGCAGGAGCTGAGAGGGAGGGTAAGGGAGGCATTAAGGGAAGTAAATGGGAAGGGTAAGAAAAGTGGAGAAAGGGGCTGGTGGGATGAGGAATGTAAGGAAGGGAAAAGAAAGGTGGGGATCGCGTTAAGGAAATGGAGAAGGGAAGGGGAAAAGGGGACAGTTACAGAGAGGAAAAACAGCGATACAAGAAGCTGTGTGAAGAGAAGAAAAGAAGAGAGGTGGAGAAATGGGAGGCGGAGGTGAAGGAGATTCGGACGGAGGGGCAGGTATGGAAGGTGGTAAACAGGGAGAGAAAGAGAAGGAGAGTGAATGAGGGAATTAGTATGCAGGAATGGGATAGGTATTTCAGAGATTTGCTGGGAGGAGTGGAAGGGAGGGTGGTGATGGAAGCAGGAAGAGAGGAGGGGATGGAGGAAGAAGAGGAGGAGATAAGGAGAGAGGAGGTGTGGGAGGTGGTGAGAAAGCTTAGAGAGCGAAAAGCAATCGGAAGTGATGAAATCCCAAACGAGGTGTGGAAGTTTGGAGGGGAGGTGGTGAAAGAATGGCTATTGGGGATGTGTAATAGAGTGTGAAAGGGTGAGGGGTAGCCAGAAGATTGGAGGGAGGAAATTATAGTGCCTATAGGAAAGAAGGGAGAGGGGGAGAAAGTGGAGGATTACAGAGGGGTGACGTTAGCGCAAACGGCGTACAAGGTGTACGCTGCGGTGTTGGCGCAAAGGCTGAGGAAGGAGGTGGAAGGGAAGAGACTGCTGCCGCCGAGCCAGACAGGGTTTAGGAAAGGGGTTGGGACCACGGACAACATCTATGTATTGAACTATTTAATAAACAGGCAAGTAAATGGGAAGAAGGGGAAAATGGTGGTGATGTTTGTGGACCTGAAGGCTTTTGACTCGGTGGACAGGAGGATACTGGTGGAAGCCACGAGGAAAAGAGGAATAAGAGAGGGCTTGGTGACGAGGTGTAAAGAACTGTTGGGGGAGACGGTATGCAGGGTAAGGGTGGGAGAGGAGATGGGAGAGAGGTTTTGGACAGGAAGGGGAGTCAGACAGGGGTGCCCGCTAAGTCCGATTTTGTTCACATTGATGCTGGCGGACATTGATGAAGAATTGAAAAGAGGGGGATGGGGAGGAATAAGGCTGGGAGAGAGGAAGATCTATACATTGGCGTATGCGGACGCCATATAGCAATGTTGGCGGAGAGTGAAGAGGATATGAAAGGAATGATGGGAAAGCTGGAGGGGTATTTGGACAGAAAAGGATTGGTATTGAACAGTGGGAAAACAAAAGTAATGAGATGCAGAAAGGGGGGGAAGGTGGAAAAAGGTGAGTTGGAGATGGAAGGGTAGGGTAATCGAGGAGGTGAGGAAATTCTGCTACTTGGGATATGTAGTAAAATATAATGGAAGACAGGACGAGCACGTAAGAGAGAGGGCGAGGAGAGGAGCAGCGTTGTTGGGACAGGTATGGGGGATTGGAAAGAGGAGGTTTGGGGGGGACTGGGGTAAGAGAGTATGGCTGTTTGATAAATTGATATGGTCGGTGATAAGTTACGGAGATATGGTGGAAATATAAGGGTGGAGGGAAAAAGGGGAAATAGAGAGACTGCAGGAAAGATATTTAAGGTGCGTGTTGGGAGTAAAAAGATGCACTCCGGGGTACATGAATAAAGAGGAGTTACAGAGGGAGAAATTAAGAGGGAAGGCAGTTATGAGAGCATGGGGGTATGAGAAAAAATTGGAGGAGGGAAAAGGAGGGGAGCTGGCAAGGGAGTGCTGGGAGGAAGTGAAGAGAAGGGCGAAAAGAGGGGAGAGCAGGGGGGCTGGGAGGAGGAGAGAAAGGAAGCGGCGGAGAACAGGGGCTGGAGGATAGAGGAGGTGGAAGAGCTGAGGGAGGAGGGAATGTGGAGGGGGGAGGACGTGTATGGGAGAGAAAGGCAGAAGCAAAGGGAGGAGAGGTGGAAGGAGATAAGGGAGGCAAAGTTCAACAACTGGTATGGTGTAATAAAAGGGGAGGGGGTGCCGGAGTATCTAAAAAAGAACTGGGGGGAAAGCAGGTGGCAGAGGGTGGCGAGACACAGGCTGGGGGGTGGTATGAGGGGGGGGGAAGTACTGGATGGCGGAGGAGAGAAGAGTGTGCAGGGTGTGTAGAAATGGGGAGGAGACGTGGGAACATGTGTGGGAGGAATGCGCAGATTGGGGGGGAGGGAGATCGTGGCAGGAAGTGGTAGGGGAGGTACTGGGAGAGGCGGGAGAAGGGGAGGGATGGTTAAGGAAGTTGGAAAAGGTGAGGGGGGAGATGACAGAGGTGAGAGGGAGGAGAGGGAGGGAGGGAGAGTGAATGAGAGAGAGAGTGTAAGTGAGGAGTTTGTGAACGGAAACGGAAGTCCACAGATTAGGGAACTTGCGAGCGTGTGTGTGTGTAGATAGGTAGGGCGGTTTAGTAAGTAAGGTTAGGTATAAGTTAGGTTGTAGCCGGACGGTGCTATCTACGAGCTAGAATCACGCGATTTGATCTCCTATCATACGGTCGCCACTCGGTTTGACCTCTGATAACCGAGAAGGTATACTAAGGACTTCGTATCCCTTAATAATTATATTATAATAATCTTATATTGTTTCAGGTTGATGTCTAGATCGAATTATTCTGGCTGCTCTGGTTCCCCGGATCATCGCCTTACCGCATACCGGATCACCATATGTCTCGATTATTATTAATTTTGATTTTAATATTCTTCTTCTGTTTCAGGTTCCTGCCCAGGATGGATCACCGCCGCTGCTGAACTTCCCCGGATCCTCGCTTCATCGCATACCGGATGGCCGCTGGACAACGATGGATCATCGCCGATGAACAAGGTAAGTTGAAGGTAAGTATAGATAATTGTATAATTAATCTTAAGATTTTGTTTCAGAATTAATAATTCTTTAATTCCAGATCATCACCACAACGCTACAGGTTGTTTCACAAATATCATAAAGGTTCACAATGGTTGTTGTACGCACTTGTGTGCACCCCGCTTTACTTTTCGGAATTCGGAATAATTTTTACAATAACCGATTCTTTTTGGTTCGGGTCGTCAGTATCGTTGTTACAATGCTTTTCTTCAACATAACTTTCCGCGCCCTGAGTCTCCTACGCCACTTGGCTACCACTACACGATCACGCGCCTTCAACGTGATATACGCTATTTCGAACAGATAATTCGCACACGCTCACGCGGGAGATTCCGTTTGTTATAAACAACGAATAACAATATCCACGCACTACTTCTGTATTCGTGAGACCCAATGTCCACGTTTTGTTGTATACTTCGATAGGCACGACCGTCGTTAACGCTATTACCGAAATCCTGCACTACGTTTACGTTAAACAAATTACTGTTGCTGGTAACTCTGTACCCCTCGCTATCGTTGAACGAGTATTTAACGCGCAAATACGCGGGAGTATCCGGTTGTAATATACAGTCAGGAGAACGTCCGCACGCTCCGACTGTATCCGAAAGACTGCCTGGAGGAACGTCGCTCGCTCTGCCTCCCCACTACGCCGCGTCGTTCCCACTTTCGAACTTTCTCTTTTCGCCTATTGTATTCGGCACGTACGCCCGGCGCGATCACGCGAAAACAACATGACTATCACGCACCCGCCGAATGACTTACTTCTAGAATGTTCTACGCGTGGAAGATTCTCGTCGTTCTTTTGATGATTCCTATACCTCTCCGGACGACGATTCTCCGGGTTGATAGCACATGACCAACTTCCTCGAACGTCGACGGGAACCCCTGCGCACGTCCTCTAGGATGCTCCCCGATAGATTCCCGCTTCCGATGGCGAATTCGCTTGGTTTAACTTTTACTTATTCGCCGACGACGCCGACCCCTCTACTATGTTTATTAGAGTACTTTAGCGTCGATTCTGCCTCCTGTTCCAGAGGAAGATGTCGGTGCCTCTGTTTTCTGGCACTATGAATTTTTCTTGACGCCGACCTTCCAGATGGGTCTACCAGGTCCTAAGGGTTACGTTTCCGACACTTATTCCCGGAGATGACCTTGGTGCCGCTAACTTCTGGCACCGGTGTCTTAGGGTGACGCCGACCCCATAAGCGTGACTCTGGGATTGTCCTGAGCCTCCCCATATACCTTGTTCCAGGAGATGACGTTGGTGCCGCCAACTCCTGGCACCGTTACTTTCTGACGACGCCGACCTTACAGGCGTGTTCGTGAGGTCCTTCTGAGGCCCTTCATGCACTTTGTTCCAGGAGATGGTGCTGGTGCCCCGAACTCCTGGCACCGTGATTCCAGGATGACGCCGACCTTCTAGGCGTGTCCTTGGGACTCCTCTGAAGAGGTTAATTGGGTTTATTCTTGCAGATGATGCCTGTGCCCGGAACTCCTGGCACCGTGGTCCTAGGATGACGCCGACCTTATGGACGTGTTCCCTGGTTTACCCTGATCAGGCTTATGGCCCTTGTTCCTGGGGATTTTGTCGGTGCTCCGAACTTCCGGCATCGGTGATTTAGGATGACGCCATATGCATAGGCGTGTATATTACGTGTCGCGTAATGTAATTATAATGTCTTTTCCAGGAGAGGACGTCGGTGCCCCGAACTCCTGGTTCCGCGACACTACGTCGTAGCCGCTTTTATGGGCGTGTGTCTCGGACGCTCCGTTAAGTATTACGACTACTATTCCTGGAGATTCTCGCGGTTCTCGCTTATAACGCACGCCATTGATGCCGATTCGCGTGCGACCCAAAAAAATAAACTGTTTTAGACCATTGACGCAAGAGCCGTCGAAACCAAAATAAATATAAAATCGGCTTTAACCAAACTAACCTATATACGACATCGATTGTGCCATCGCGTTCGCAGGGTAATAACCTTAACCTATTGCTTAACCTATTTAACCTGTCACCATATAAAGAAAGATGCCATATGGGCCTTATGAAAATGAACGCAAACTATAAGAGAGCAAAATAAAATAGATCTGATAGCCCCATGGATTTATTCAGAGAAACGAAATGCTGTGGGGTATTGTCCGCTCTCCGCGTCACTACAACTAATTTCGCTTAGAAGCGATTAGGGGAGTAACTCCGCGTCGACTCCGAACCGCTACCCGGGCTGTGGGACCCTCGCTCGAACTGCTCGTCTCGGAATCCGACTCCTCGGATGAGCTTGTCATCACCTCCGGCTCGATTGCTGGTACCTCCAGACGCTGTAAAAGAATGCGCGGCAACTTAACGCGCAGTTTGCCCACGCTTGGACGGCTCGAGAAAGCCTGCGGCTTCAAGGTGAGGTAGGCTAAGTGCTTTTTTGTAAAGGGTTGGGATCGTCCCTACAAAACCCCGAGGGGAGTCAATAAATATATCTATCTAAGCTGAGGACCTGGGCGCCCCCGGCAACGGAGTCCATGGACCCCGAGTTCCTAGAGGAGGTGGTTAACACCCTCTTCCCCGACGATCCCAGGGAGAGGGTGAACGGCGGTCCCGCTCCACCCGATGTGGAGTGGGACGAGGAGCTCGGGGTATCCATGGACGAATTGAGGAAAGCCGCCAAAAGGCTCAAAGCTGGGAAGGCTCCGGGTCCTGATGGAGTTCCGGAGAAGGCGTGGTCCTTGGCCACGGGGGAATTGGCCGAGCGCTTGCGTGACTTGTTCACCAAGTGCCTCAGGCAAGGCCGGTTCCCCAAACAGTGGAAGACAGCGCGTCTGGTCCTTCTCCCCAAACCGGGGAAGCCCGCCGACCAGCCATCGGCGTATAGGCCAATTTGCTTGCTGGATGAGGTCGGCAAACTTTTCGAAAGAATCCTCGCCGACCGAATCGTCCAGCATCTGTCCCGGACTGGTCCTGACCTCTCTCGGGACCAGTATGGCTTTCGAGAGGGCAGGTCTACAGTCGACGCTATCAAGCGCATCGAGGCCCTCTCGAAGGCCGCGGCGGATGCCGGCAGGGTGTTATTGGGCATCAGTTTCGACGTGGCAAATGCCTTTAACTCCCTGCCGTGGCCGGTAATAAGGGGGGCGCTATTACATCACGGCGTCCCGCCTTACCTGATAGCCGTGATTTACGACTATCTCCGGGACAGGCAATTGGCCTATACAGACCAGGACGGTATTGTAAAGGTCAAGCTGGTCGTGCGGGGGGTTCCGCAGGGGTCGGTGCTTGTCCCACTCCTGTGGAACCTGGGGTACGACTACGTACTCCGAGTCGCCCTCCTCCCGGGATGTTAGCTGAATGGATTCGCCGACGATACATTCCTGGGAGTCGAGGGCGACAGCTGGGAGGAGGCCATCGCGAAGGCGAACTTCGCAGTGTGGACGGTTGTGGCTGCAATGCGGGAAGTGGGCCTTAAGGTGGCTCCCCAGAAGACACAGGCTGTCCTCTTTTATGACAAGTCTATGGGGAAGCCACCAGTGGCCCACATTGACGTTGAAGGAACCCGTGTCTCCGTAGGGGCCCATATGAAGATCTTGGGCCTCTGGTTGGATGGCACTTGAAGCTTTGGCGAGCACTTCGCTTGCCTAACTCCCAGAGCCAAAGGTGTGGCAAACAGCCTCGCAATGCTCATGCCAAATCTGGGAGGGGCGAGTGGGCATGCTCGCCGACTTTATGCCGCGACCGTGCACGCCGTGACACTCTACGGCGCCCCGGTTTGGGCGCCTGCGGCGGAGAGCTCGCGCCGCATCCAAGCGCAGTTGCGCCAGGTGCAACGCCCCATTGCTCTGAGTGTCACGGGCGTATCGCACGGTTTCGCATGCGGCGGCGACGGCTCTGGCGGGCCTTCCCCCACTGGAGCTTGCAGCTCGACAGTACGCCAAAGTTCATAGGCGTACAAGGGAGCTGCAAGCTGGGGGAACACCAATCCTGCCCAGGGCCCGTCAGGCGATAAGGCTCCAAGAGAAGGCGGTCCTTGTTAGACGTTGGCAAGAATACCTTGCCAACTGTGAGTTTGGCCAGAGGACCGTCGACGCCATCCGACCCTGTCTGGCTGAGTGGCTGGACAGTCGGAGATATGGGGTGTCGTTTCACGCGGTGCAGGTGCTCACCGGACACGGGTGCTTCGGTGTGTACCTGCACCGCATTGGGAAGGAAGCCACAACCGAGTGCCATCACTGCGACGAGGAGAGGGACGCGGCGCAGCACACGCTACAATTTTGCCCAGCGTGGGCTGTGCAGCGCGCAGCGCCGTGTCCTGGTAGAGGCCATTGGTCAGGATCTCTCCCTCACGGCAATTGTGGCGGCAATTGTCGAGAGGGAGGAGAAATGGAGGGCATTCTTGCAATATTGTGGGCAGGTAATGTCCTCCAAAGAGGAGGCGGAGAGGATCCGCCGCGGGGAGATAGATCCTCCCGCGGCGGCGGACCTCTCCCAATAGATACACAGAGTGAATCACATTGACAACACCCGCCTCTATCCACTGGCAAGTCAGCCAGTGGTGTTGGTGCCGCACCCATGTACGGCACGAGTCAGTACTGGACCTCCGGGGCACCCCCCCTCCGACAAGAGGGGACCCCGGAGGATGGGAGGTTCGGCATCCCGGCGGGGATGACGGGGCGTCGAACCAAACCTCCCCAAAACACCGGGAGGAGTGGCGGGGCGGGTGTCCGCACCCCGCCACATAATCAGGTAATCAGGGCTCCTATGAGCCAAGAGCTAGAAATAGCTCATAGGAGGAACCCCATTGAGCTTGGCGTCGGGGGCGTTCTGGATGCAGTATTAACAAGTTCCCGGGCGCCCCCCAACAGACGCAAAGACGGACACCCGTGTGGTTTTAGCCGGTAAGAATCCGGTACTCCCCTCACTCCTCTCCCCGGAGGGTGAGGGGGTCTTTCCTTCTGTCAAACGGGGGGCTACTGGTCAGGAATGGCCGGTAGTAGATTTCCACACGTTAAAAAAAAGGTTAGGTTGTGACCGAACATGTGGTCTAATATTATGACAAACTCACTTTGAGTTGAAATAACGGTCGCCACTACGTTTAACGCATGAACGTAGAACGTCTGGGAACCAACGATGGAATCGATGGCCGCGATACTTCCTTCCTTCCTGTCTATCACCAAGATAAGAAATGTCCGCTGCTCAGCTTCGTGCGTCGTGAAAGACTATGTCCTCGGCCAAGGTCACGAACTAACGCTCGGTTCGCGAACGATTTCGTCAAGGATTAGGATGAGGATTATTCCGAATAATTATTTCGTATCTCGTTTTGAGTTAACAAAAACAAGAATATATATTTGCTTCAAGCACACCAATACAATTATTGTACAGGTATCGGAATATCAAACTGGTCACGGGTGTTACTCGGGTACAATCTCGAACTCGGTTAATAGTCAGAGAAAAAATGATTAGATATAATCACATATGATTATATAAAATCGACATTAGATATAATTAGATATAAAAAATGGCCCGATATAATTGTATATAATTGTATATAATCACATATAATTACCTATAGTTATATAACCATATATGGTTATATGTAATTGTATGTGATTGTATGTGATTATATGTAATTATATACAATTATATCGGGCCATTTTTTATATCTAATTATATCTAATGTCGATTTTATATGTAGGGTAGACCGGAGCACGTTGTCACACATTTTGTTCAATATTTTTTGTATTTTTTACATTTAATATTTGAGAGTACTTTGATATGCCAAAATTTCGAGTAAACTCTCAGCTTCAATTGGACAGTATCGAATTTTGTGTGATTGTTACTCTACAGTTGTTACATAACAATAAATAACGACAGGTCGCTTGTGACAACGTGCCCCGGTCACGGGGCACGTTGTCACATCAAATGTAATTGCATGCAAAATGTTATCCAAACTGTATTCAACGTAAATATCAATATATTATAGTGCGCTGCAATGTAAAAAAGTAAAATCCTTCACAGAAACATTTATTTTAATTCAAAAAAGTACAAAATTTTCGTCTTAATCTAAATACAAGAATTCCACTCGAATGCGCAACTTATTGATAGACATTTTATAGGCGCGGTGGCGAACATAACGAAATATCGATGAGTAACGACCCTAGAGATAATAAATCCAATCGATAAAGAAGTCGGTAAAGAAGAGCAAGCTAAACACAATAGAGAGTTAGAGTGATATCAAAATTGTATGTGACAACGTGCCCCGAGGGCATTTTTTTACTCCAAACAGCCTCATGGTCGACACGTTTGAGATATTCATAAGGTTAGGTATTGCACGCGGTAGGTAAAAGTACATACTTTAAGATAATATAAAGGTCTATTCTGAAAAAACATAAGCTTCATGTCCAGTACGTTGAATATTAGACAATAAAATTTTACTTACGGTCGCAAAAAACTTTCAAGTTGATTTTACGTCAACGCAGCTGGAGCAATCTCAACACTGTAAACATACCAAAGATGGGCATACACTAACACGTTTTGGGAATAACGGGTGTAGTCCTCTGATTATTAGTTTTTTAAATAAAGCCGATGTGACAACGTGCCCCGTGTGACAACGTGCCCCGGTCTACCCTAATCATATGTGATTATATCTAACATAATAAATATTTTATATATATTTAAGGAATAAATCATTGATAAATTAAGTGTATATTTTTTCAAAAGCTAGAATCAAAAGTGAAATGATTTACATGTAACTTGGCGCTGCTTGGCGTGAGATACTGCCGTGTCTCTTGATACCATTCTTATACCATTGTTTGTCAAATTTTAAATACGAGAAATAAATCCTATTGGATGCCATCTATCGGATAATCCGAATTTAAGTTTATATACGGTTATATATAATCATATATAATCTACATAGATAAATGCTTAATTCTTATATATATACTTTATATATTGGGTGTACAACTTAATTCGGTCGGTTTTTTTGCTTGAAAAACGCATTTATTTGAACGATAAAATGAATTAATACCTTATTCAAAGTACTGTCCATCGCTAGCCACTACTTTTTCCCATCTTTCTGGCAATTTATGGATTCCGTCGCGGAAGAAGCGTTCATCTTTTGAAGCCAAGAATGAATCGAGCCAATTTTTGATACCCTGTTCTGAAGTGAAGCGTATTCCAGTCAAAGCGTTCTGCATCGATCGAAACAAATGGTAGTCGGAAGGGGCAAGGTCTGGGCTATAAGGCGGGTGAGCCAGAACTTCCCATCCGATATTTTCCAAATAGTTTTTAACCGGAACAGCAACATGAGGCCGAGCGTTGTCATGGTGAAAGATTATGGATTCGTGTCTGGTCACATATTCTGGACGTTTTTTGGCTATAGCTCGCTTTAAACGGATCAATTGTTGCCTGTAGAAGTCTCCCGTGATGGTTTGACCAGGTTTTAGCAGCTCATAGTGGATCACACCCTTCTGATCCCACCAAATACAGAGCATTACCTTGGCACCATGGATATTCGGCTTCGGCGTTGATGTTCCCGGTTGGCCGGGCTTTACATACGATTTTTTGCGTTTCGGGTTGTCGTAGTGAATCCATTTTTCGTCCCCGGTAATGATTCGATGCAGAAAAGACTTCTTTTTGTACCGTTCAAGCAACATTTCGGACATGCAAAATCGTCGTTCGATATCTCTCGGTTTCAATTCATATGGGACCCAATTTCCTTGCTTTTGGATGTATCCCGCGGCTTTGAGTCGTTTCGAAATAGCTTGTTGAGTAACTTCCAATGTTTTTGCGAGCTCTTCTTGCGTTTGACACGAATCTTGATCGAGTAATGTTTTTAATTCTTCATCTTCAAACTTTTTCGGTTGACCCGAACGCTCTTTGTCTTCAACACTAAAATCACCACTTTTAAATCGTCGAAACCATTCTCTGCAAGATTTATCCGATGGTGCAGATTCACCATACACTTCCACAAGCATTCAATGCGCTTCAGCTGCACTTTTCTTCCAATTGAAACAGAAAATCAAAACTTCCCGCAAATGGTGCTTATTTGGAACGAAACTCGACATTTTCAACGCAGTAAAAATTAAACTTGTTGTGCAAAACTCAAAGGCTTGTAAACAATATTTGGTTGACAGATGTTGACACTTCACGATACAGCAAAAATCAGCTGTCGCCGTCAACCATTTATAGCACCTAGAGCCATCTTTTGAAAACGGACCGAACTAAGTTGTACACCCAATATAAATTATATGAACTTATATATAATCATGTCAAAATGTATGTGAAACTTTTTATATAATATATATATTCGATAGGATTCGTTTCTCGTATTTAAAATTTGACGGACAGTGGTATAAAAACGGTATCAAGAGACACGGCACTGTCTCATGTCAAGCAGTGCCAAGTTGTAATATATGGAATAAATTATTTCACTTTTGATTCTATAGCCTTTGAAAAAATATACATCTTAATTTATCAATGCTTTATTATCAAAGTTAACAGTTCTTTTCCAATATATATTGACTATATATGGTCATATATGATTATATATGATTATATATAATTATATATGATCATATTGAGACAAAATTCATATATAATTGCATTATATATAATCATATATATTTATATATAATTATATATAATTTTTTTTTCCCGGGCAAGTTGCATACGGACACATGACCTGCAGTATTATTTTATAATACTGAATTATATAATATTATGTAACGAATTTTTGAATTTAATATCTATAATATATATAAAAACGATTCAAATAAATTTTTAAATTTAGGATTAAATATCTGCAGCATATATGATGCTTGCGAATCTATATCTATACAGATATAGTGTTATATCTGGTTGTACATAGGACAAAATTAGTCACATTAATATATCTGGCTATATATGACTTCATATATAGTTGTATATAATACTATATCTAGTTATATGTAG
This sequence comes from Temnothorax nylanderi, assembly GCF_030848795.1. NCBI lineage: Eukaryota > Metazoa > Arthropoda > Insecta > Hymenoptera > Formicidae > Temnothorax > Temnothorax nylanderi. The sequence goes on along the minus strand of NW_027249470.1, from coordinate 74,438 downwards.
GGTGCACTACTCATATATCATTTTATCTGGCTTCACATACATTTATATACAATTAGATATGGTGCTATATCTGGTTGTATATAGCGCCAGATTAGTCATATTAATATATCTGGCTATATATGACTGCATATATAGTTGTATATAATACTATATGTTTGTGGAACGTATTTTAGCTGGGCTATTTCTTGATTGAAACGTATTTTAGCGGGAGAATCGGCTCTTAGCTGGACGGTCTTTGTAATACTTTTCATGTTCCGTATTTTATCAGGACCGTCCCGATAAAACCGATGTGAATGTATCGTATTTTATCAGGACCGCACAGAATTTCGTGTCCTTTTAATATACGATCCGTGTATTTTAAGTAATTCTTTTGATGCACTGTATTTTATCAGGACCACAGCATAAACACTAATAACTTCCATACATGAAGAATATTATAGTTTGCAATCGACAAAATGCAAAAGTGTAAAATATTGCATTTTTTAAATAATAGCATACCCACTGTGTGTACAATGATATAATTTATTTTAAATTTAATAAATCATATTATCATCATAAACATATTAACTGTTTAAAACATAATTAAGTACGACCCTCCTCGTAGTAAATATTGAAAAAAAGTTCTTCAATAAATAAAATAGTTGTTTTAGTAAATGTTGATTTTATTTTATAATATTTCATAAGATATATACATATATAATCGATTATTCTTTTTAAGATCGCGGAATTATCGACTGTGATTGGTTAAATTTTCTTACTGTGTCACCAATGAGATTATTATCGCGCGATTCGGAGAATTGACGGCACGTACACCATCCTCTTTTGTAAATACTTTGTGACATTTGTTATCAGCCATTTTCAAAGCGTTTAATGTAAATTTAAAATTCGCTGTCGCGAATTGTGTCCTTTAGAGCTTCCGCACAAGACTCTCGTATGATAACGTAGCATAACGTAACGTCAACGTACAAGAAATGTATCGGTTACGGCGTTATACGTTTCTTATGCGTTGATCTATGTTACGTTACGCTACGCTATCATACGAAAGTCTTGTGCGGAGGCTCTTATGCCAGAAGTGCCGTCTCGATAATGCGAGCATTTTTAATGACAATATGTAATTGTATAAATTCAATAGCATGAATTACAATATTTTTCGTCGTTTTGAATAATTATAATACGGTTCCTGAGATATAAGCAATAAAACAAAGTCGAGGCAAGTGAGGTCACCTCTCAACTAATACACGCTATATCGCTTTGATACTTCAGGATGGTCTTATAGAGCCAGCGTATGATGTACCGGCGTATGGCATAAAAAAGCTTGGCTAATCACAGGCTTTACGCTCGTTTTCGTTAGTCCCAGTCTACAATAGGTGTTTTAAGCCCTAAGCCGTAAGAAATTGACTAATCACAATCAATTATTCTTCTCAAATTCAATTGTGATTGAACAATTTCTTAAGGCTTAGGGCTTAAAACACCTATTGTAGACTGGGACTTGCGCCAACACAGATGTTATCTATATTTTTGCTATAAGTAACATAAGCAACATAATAATGATTTGTGCAATATCTATTAAATGCTGTGAAAGAATTTACAAAACAAACTGCTGATGTCAAGTCCTTAAGATTACTAGCTGTTTCATAAATTATGGTACGGTATGTATATTCGTAAAACTTGATAACATTTTTATTAAAATTATTTTGCATATAAAATGTTATACATTATAGGGGAGACCGGGGCTAAACCGCCAGCGGGGTTGAACCGCCAAATCAAATATCTCGGAACCTGTATATTGTGCGAACTCGCTATTAACATTGTAAACGCTGCTTATGGTACCCATGTGACCAACGGAGTTTCGGCAGGTTACCTGCCGTGTTATGATTTTTACGAGGGCAAACGTGTTTTCGGAAGGTGAAAGTGAAATTGTCTGCGCGTGGAAATATTGTAATATCTGCAATAATATTTGCTCTCCAAATCTCGCGGTACGTGATTATAAAGAGTAATGCATGCTGAACACGAATCCAGTGTAGTTTTTTCATTATCGTTGATGTCTAATATTTCGTGGGCGATCAAACCTGAAACTTATGTTTGGGGCTTATCCGCCAGTAAGCACCCGGGGTTGGTCCGCCAGTCTCGTCACTGTGGCGCGCCGGGCGCACGACTTCAGCTCACGGCGATTTCAGGTTAGGTTTCCCTCGAGCGTGATTCTGTCTTCCCTTGCACGTGCGTCAGTTTGTGTAGGAGGGAAATGGTACGCACGTATCGTCGCAAAACGGGTGTTTTTGGGTGTTTTGGCCGACCGAAAAGATGGCGGACCGTTGTTTTCGAGATCGCTTACGCTCACGACACGTCGGCGAGGTACGGCGAGGCACGGCACGGCTCTGAGATCCCGCGATTTCAGCGCGAGAGTTGACATGCCGCGCGCGCTGTAGATCGTCCCGACTCCCGGCCGCGGTAAATCGTCGTTGTTGGTCGTTGTGTCAGTGACAGTCGCGCGTGCGACCGCATCGTCCAGCGTTCGCCGCATCGTCTCGGCGTCATTGTCGCCGCCGTTGTAGTGGTGGTGGTGTCGGTGGTGGTCATCGTCGTCGTCGTCGTCGTCGTCGTCGTCGTCGTCGTGGTGGTCGTGGCCGTCGTCGTCGTGGTGGTCGTGGCCGTCGTCGTCGTGGTGGTCATGGCCGTCGTCGTCGTCGTCGTCGGCGCGTCGAGGAATCGGCGCGAGGACGCCGTCGAGTCGGTAAAATGGTCGCGCTCCACCGCGAGCTTTTCTAACCCCCCTGTCGCTATTTATCGCTCCCCCGCGAGAAACGCGGCTTGGTTAGGTTGCTCGAGGGTCCGCGCTGATCCTATGGCACCGGAACGCCGTCACGCGTATTCCCCGTGGTTGCCCGCGTTGACAATGTGACGTGCCGTTGGGGAGTTTACGATTTGGTTAACCTCTGTATTCACGTGCCTAAATTGTTTTATGGAATAGGTAAAACAATTATTTTTTAATGTTTTGCATAAAAATTTTTAATAAATTTTTATATTTTTCTCTTAAAAAACAATTATTAAAATGTATCCTATCATTTTTCAGGATTACATGTACGTATATGTATTGAAAATGCAGTGTGGCGGATAAACCCCGGGGGGGTGGCGGTTCAACCCCGGCATTTTTGAGATTTCAATTTTTGCACCGTTGTCGTTTTTGCTCTATACCGGTTAAACAAAGCGACGTAGATAAAAATTTCCTTAATAAATTTTGTAGCTAAAGGTTCACTCTTTACAGTGGTATACCACATTTAACTTCAATTATTTATTTTGTTGTTAAAAATCGGCTCCGAAAAAAAACTGGCGGTTTAGCCCCGGTCTCCCCTACTATTTATTAACTTTGCTAAACGTCCATTATGCAATTAAACCTTTCAATTATTTGATGTAAAAATATATAATAAGGTGCTGCTTTTTTTACATAATATGTTAAATAATATTTCATTCATTTTTAATGCTTCTAATAAACATGGCAGTGTACAAATATGCTTTGACAGCTTTAATAAGGACGGATTTCCCAAAATATCCAAAAGATAAATTGATTGAGATTCTTTTAAGCGAGAGTTCATTATTATTGTCTTCGCTATTAGAATCTTGTGAAATGTTGTGAAAACATCTATCTATCTTGACTATCTTTATCTTTTGGACTTTTTGGGAAATCCGTTTTTATTATAGCTGTCAAAGCATGTTTGTACACTGCCATGTTTATTACAAGCACTAAAAGTGAAATATTATCTAACTTACTAACATGTCACGTACAAAAAGCAGCAATATATTATATATGTATACATCGTAGAATTAAAAAGTTTAACTGCATAATATTTTTACTTATGTACATGTATATGCGTTTAGAGTCTAACCTCTCCTGCTAATACGACTCTGTGATGGTTTATAACATCTTAAGGGCCTAAGCAGAATGACTGACTTATAATTTTATGACAAGGTTTTATGCTTTAAATCTTTATTAAAAGCCAAAGAGACGGTTGGAAGAGAATCGGTTTTTTCGTTTTTTGTACAGGTGGTACATCCAAATCACTATCACTTTCAATTGTTTCTATATCAGTGTGACCTGACTGCCGGTTATCCTCATCCTGCGGTAATGGCCTTGGAGCTTTGATCTTGTGCTGGATATAAAAAGTAAGTAAATAAATAATAAGATCTAATATTACGGAGGAGGAAAGCCTAACAATGTAAAAACATTTTACCCTGAATGAAGGCATCTTTGGCATACTAGCTCTGATACCCAAACCAAAACCATCATAATTGAGGCCTAATGGCGTTGCTTGCTCCAATAATGATGGCAATCCTTGCGGCTTCACATCCTCTTTCGTCGTGTTATTGACAATAATATTATCGCCGTTACCCTGAGTTTGAGTCTTCTCCTATTTCTTTTCGTCCCACCAAACTTCGAACAATTTGAAAGTTGTATTTTCTATCATCTTTTTATTAAAATCCTTCTTTAGAATTTGCTTTAGTTTATTTACAACTCTGCTCAACACTCCATTCATGGTAGGTTTAAAATAGGAATATTTTAAACAGTTTCCTAATAAACAAATCGGGACAAAATGCAAAGGTCAGTTTTATACGTCTACGTAATAATAAATCTTGCCTGTGGATCTTTTGTGATGTTATAGTTTGCCATAGCATGTAACCGATATTGAAAAGAATAATAATTTGTTCCTTGATGATTTCCAATTATTGCTGACAAAGATGCTATATTAGGTTGATAATGGCCCTGTAAATAGGTCGTTCCATAAGGATAAGAATATTGCGTCGGTCACGGCCAATTATAAACGTCATTAGAGGGATAGCGAGTCAAATGTCCTGGGTAACCAGTTGCCGGATATAGTTGATTCGAAGGTTCAGTCTACGCTATTACCTGTCAAGAAAATATGAATAAAAGGCATATATACAATGGACATTTCACATAATAAACTCACTTCCTTGATTTTTTCATCTCCCGAACTTAAAGGACTCAGAGACATTCTGTCGTCGTCAGGAGGTGGAGGCGGAGATGGGTCCTTGGGTGGCTCCGGTTCATTATCATCGGGTGCTGGACTGTAACTTCCTAACAATGCCTCGGAATAAAAATCTCAAATCTTAACCTCCGTGTGTGTGTGCGATGCAGCAGCCATTTCGATTTCACGTTTCACGTAAAGGTAAGTTTTCATGGGCAGTGAAATGCAGCAGCAGTTTAGTAATTTCCTAGAAATGTTTGGCTCACTTTCGGCGCAAATTTTTGCTGCTCGAAATTCGGGCTTCAGTATTGGCTGTATAGAACCAATTTCGGGAGATGAAAAAATCGAGGAAGTGAGTTTATTATGTGAAATGTAGTATCCATTGTATATATGCCTATTTTATTCATATTTTCTTGACAGGTAATAGCGTAGACTGAACCTTCGAATCAACTATATCTGGCAACTGGTTACCCAGGACATTTAACTCGCTATCCCTCTAATGACGTTTATGCTAGGTCTACAATGCGAGTCGTAAAGTCGTGAGTCGTAAGAAATTGACCAATTACAATCGAATTTGAGGAGAATAATCGACTGTGATTGGTCAATTTCTTATGGCTTAGGGCTTAAAACTCCTATTGTAGCCCCTGCTGGGACTTAGGGTTGGTTTATAATAGCCTTAAGTGCTGGTCTACAACCTTGCTTTAAAGGATATTTAAGCTCTAAGCCGTAAGAAATTGACCAATCACAATGGAATGTCAGGAGAATACTCGATTGTGATTGGTCAATTTCTTACGGCTTAGAGCTTAAATACCCTTTAAAGCAAGGTTGTAGACCAGCACTAACCGTTGATTTAAGCCGTAATCTTTAAGAAATTGACCAATCACAGTCGAATGTGAGAAGAATAATCGACTGTGATTGGTCAATTTCTTAAAGATTACGGCTTAAATCAACGGTTACGGCTATTATAAACCAACCCTTTAAGGTGGAAGCACATAAAATTGCAGGAGTCATGAGCAGAATGCAGAAGCCATATGCGCATGCGCTATGGTATCTGCATTCTGCCCATGGCTTTTGAACTTTCAATCTACATAAACTATGCTTATGTATTTTTATGTAGATTGAAAATTCAGAAGCCATGGGCAGAATGCAGACACCATAGCGCATGCGCATATGGCTTCTGCATTCTGCTCATGGCTCCTGCAATTTTATATGCTTCCACCTTTAGTGCTGGTCTATAAGAAATAATTGACCAATCACAATGGAATGTAAGGAGAATACTCGATTGGTCAATTTCTTATGGCTTAGAGCTTAAATACCCTTTAAAGCAAGGTTGTAGACCAGCACTTACGGCCATCATGTTTTAGTTTTTAAGCAGTAAAAGCTGGTTTATGCAGGCCGTAACCTTTGATTTAAGTCGTAAGCCCTAACAAAATTGACCAATCACAGTCAAATGTGAGAAGAATAATCGATTGCGATTGGTCAATTTCTTAGGGCTTACGCCTTAAATCAACGGTTACGGCCTGCGTAAACCAGCCTTAAGACTTAAGCAGTAAGCAAATCAGCCAATCACAGTCAAGAAAAAAGCCTTAAAAAAAGCCCGGGCGCATAGAAAAACTTAAGCAGTAAAGGCCATCGCACACAAAATGCATAGCTTAGCATAAGCGTAGCATAAGACCGCTAAACCAATGACCATCCAGCATAAAGTCGCCATATTGATTTACATAAGATGGTCATTGGTCCAGCGGTCTTATGCTATGCTTATGCAGCCTATGCAATTTTGTGTGCGATGGCCTTAAGACATAAGCAGTAATGCTAGGTCTACAATACGAGTCGTAAAGTCGTGAGTCGTAAGAAATTGACTACTCACAGTCGATTATTCTCCTCAAATTTGATTGCGATTGGTCAATTTCTTATGACTCACGACTTTACGACTCGCATAGTAGACCTAGCATAAGGAAATCAACAGTTTTGATTCGCTACCGCTTACATTATGCCTTAGGTTCTTGAATGTGATTAGCTAATTTGTTTACTGCCAACGTCTTAGAGCCACCGCACAAGACTACAAGACCGTCGTGAGACAGGTTAGTTTTACCCTACTGATGACCAGTCATTGCGATAGTAATCCTGCTCAGTACGAGAGGAACCGCAGGTTCGGACATTTGGTTCACGCACTCGGTCGAGCGGCCGGTGGTGCGAAGCTACCATCCGTGGGATTATGCCTGAACGCCTCTAAGGCCGTATCCTCTCTAGTCAAAGGTGGCAATGAGACCTGCTGCGGATATGGGTACGCTACGTGATCATATGATCATATGATCACGTAGCGTAACGTAACGTGAGCCAACGCACAAGAAACGTATTGGTTACGGTCGTTACGGCGTCATACGTTTCTTGTGCGTTGATCTACGTTACGTTACCATGCGAGAGCTTGTGCGGAGGCTCTAATCAATACGTTTCTTGTGCGTTGGCTCACGTTACGTTACGCTACAAGATCATACGAGAGTCTTGTGCGGTGGCTCTTACTTATGTCAAATTTCCTAACCTCTCATAATGGCGCGTTCAGCAGAACGTCTATTTTGCAACTATTGGAAGTTTTCTGAGCCCAGATTGGATTATTTTTTTAGATCTAAAGAATAATCCAATCTGAGCTCAGAAAACTTTCAACAGTTGCAAAATAAACGTTCTGCTCTGAACGTAGCCAGTATCAGACAGGACGCATCAAGCAGCAAGCAGCAACCCAATCAGCGAGGTGATATCAGCAGCATAAAATATCTCCTCGTTGATTGGTTGCTGCTCGCTGCTTGACGCGTCGTGTCTGAATCCAGTTATACAGGTCAGCATGACGGGTTGCCATATATGCAGGCGCGCATAGTCGTTCACAGCTGCGTAGACTTCGGCACATTATAAAGATCTATCCAGACAAATTTACATAGCGCATAAACATAAGCATAAAAAAATTGATTGGTCCATATACATGTGCATAAGGAAATAAACCAAGGGTGCGTTCCGTTTCACGCATGATGTACATAATACATCACTTATCCTTGTTTAACATTCGGTGAACAACAAGGATAAGTGATGCATTATGCGTATTATGCGTGAAACGGAACGCACCCCAATCCATTTCTTTGCATATGCTTATGCATAAAGAAATGGATTGGTCTATTTCCTTGTGCACATGTATATGAACCAATCAATTTCCTAATGCTTATGTTTATGCGCTATGCAAGTTTGCTTATGTTTATGCGCTATGCAAGTTTGGATAGACCTTTAACCACTCACGTATAATGCGTCAAAACAGAGAGAAACCTGGTCAAAATGAATGTAGCTGTGAATGACCATGCGCGCCTGCACGAATGGGCAACCCATCATACTAATCTGTATGTCGCTGCAACACCCTGTACATAATAAATTATTAATTAGTTTTTACACATTTAAACTGCAAATTCTCTTGGCTGCAAATTCTTCAAATCAATTTTTTCAGACGAAGTGTAATTGCACACGTAGAAGATACTTGTACACGTACAAGATGAGTACTGTAATCAGAAAGTAAAGCATGTCAGAGAAAGTTTAATTGATTATATTTGTCATTATTTCTATAAGTATTCCGTATTTAAATATGTCTCAATAAGACAAAATGCTGTTTTTCATTTCTAGCAATATTCTAATAAATAACAGATCTTTCTTATTTTCAATAATACATTTCTCTATGTACAAGTAGCATGGTGATTGATGCGATAGACCTGTTTGTTTTAGCTAAACTTCTTGCACGGTTCATCTTTCCTTTTTTTTTCACATTGGAGAGAAAAAGAGAAAATGAACTGTGCAAGAAGTTCAGCTAAAACAAACAAGCCTAACATCTCTATTAATACTGTGAAAGGAATCATTTACAAAACAAGTTGCTGATGTCAAATTCTTAAGACTACTAGCTATTTCATAAACTGTGGTACGGTATGTATATTCATGAAACTTGAAAGGACATTTTTATTAAAATTGTTCTATTATGATATTTTATACATTATGCTATTTATTAACTTTGTTAAACGTCTATTACAGATAGAAAGGAACTGAGAAGATATATTCTGTGCATCTATAGCAATTTGCAGAACAAGCTTGTCATCAACCACCAAAAAAGAATTCATTAACAAAGCACGAGATTCTTTTAAGCGAGAGTTCATTATTATTGTCTCCGCTATTAGAATCCTGTGAAATGTTATGAAAACATCAACATTCTACCATTTATCTTTTAAACTTTTTGGGAAATTTGTCTTTATTATAACTGTCAAAGCATGTTTGTACTGCCATATTCATTACAAGCACTCAAAATAAAATATTATCTAACATGTCACGTACAAAAAGCAGCAGCATATTATATATGGGGCATTCTATGCCAAATTAACCTGGGTCTGACCCTCGACCTCTCAGATTTGGTCTGCGATGTTTTATGTTATTGTTCCTACTCTAAAACGCACTCAGATTTAAAAAAATTTTTTATAGGTTTGATTTACTTATAATTTTTTAAACCGATATATTGGTGGCTACAATTTAAAAATCTAAAAAAGTTTTCAAACATTCTATTTCAGATATCAAAATTTTTAAGCCTTGACCCAGCCGGCGTCCGCTTTTATTTTTTCTCGAGCTTTTTTTTCGAAAAAACATTGAAAAAATTAAAAGCATAAGTCAGTCCACTGTAGGCTGTTGCTTGAACATTTTTATATATAACACAGAATTTTTGAAAATTTGGTCAAAGCGATTCTTCAAAATAAAAAAAACGGCAGCTACTTCAAAAACATACTTTAAATTTTTTACTGTTAAACGTAATCTTTACTTTTTAATATCTTACTAATAAATAAGTTTGGGACATATGTTTATATACACTTTTTGTTTATTTTGATCTAGAAAATTTTTACTTAAAATAGTGCCGTGTAATTCTGAAATACCCTGTATATCATAGAATTAAAAAGTTTAACTGTATACGTTTATTTATATATATGTATATACGTTTCTTATGAAAATATCCTGATAGTAAATGTCAGATATTAAATGTCACAATATTAAAATTTCACATAGATATACTTTCATATACATAACAATGATGTGCAAGTCAAATATGTAGAATAGTATAATATAATTATTAATTATTAAGGGTTAGTCAAGTACCAAAAAAAAGCAGAAAACAGTTAATATACATTTTTTCCACAAAGTTGTTACTATCAGGATATTTTCATAAGAAACATGTATACATATATCTAAGTAAAATTATTATGTAGCTAAGCTTTTAATTTTATATTTACATATATATTACATATACTGCTGCTCTTTGTACGTAACAGTAAGTACTACATTTTATTTATACTTGAAGTTAAGTATAAAGTTGTGTATAGATTAAGTGTGTATGCAAACCATCAAAGAGGATCAATGAATTAATAAGTTATGTGTGGTGATCTACTAAAATGTTGATTCAATTAATTTTCTGAATTTATTGTATGTATTACTTCATCTTTTTTTGCCTTTTCTTCTTTTTTACTATAGGTATATATATTTGTATTGAAAAGTAATTGTTTATTCTCTTTTTTTGTCTATATTTCTTCAAATATAATATATATAATTACATATGCAATAAACCATCAAATACTAAATAATACTTGGGAATGACATTGTTACTATCGCATTGTTACATGTTTACTAGTTTCTGTTCTAATTTTATACATTTACATTCCTAAGCAAAAAAAACTTTTTACAAGCTAATCATGTAAAAAAAGATGTGTATATTTATTTTGAAGTTTATAAAATGAGAACAGAATACTACCTTTAAAAAGGTACATTTATGATGAGTAACATAAATTGTTATTATTGCATTGTTACATATGTACTGTTCTATTCTAATTTCATAATCTTTACATTTCCAAGTAAAACAAAACTATTACAAGGTAAACTCTTTATTCTAAATTGCTTCTGTTCAAATTTCACTCAGTTTAATACTCAAAGGCGTGGTCAACTTTGAATAAGGATATATTTGAGATATCCAAACTCTTGAAATTTACAGTTTTCCACCGTTTAACAAAAAATCAATGATTATGTTCGTCATTTTTTTTTAGGCGGTGAAAGACTGCAAATTTCAAGATTTTGGATATCTCAAATATGTCCTTATTCAAAGTTGACCATGCCCGACCGTGACCATGCCTTTCAGTATTAAACTGAGTAAAAATTGAACAAAAGCACCTTTTTTTTTTTTGACAAGGGAGAAATCGCTGGATACCCCCTCCTCCGGGGCAAGGAGGGCGGTTATGCGGGAGTTGCACCCGCTAAAACTCCCCCGGGATACCCTATCGACGCTATGCAGGGAGGCCCCGGGACAAACAAGATCTTAACCATGGGCCTCCCCGCGTCCTGCCATCTCGGCAAACCCCATAACCGAAGCTAATTTGTGGTGGATGGATGCACCAGTCCATCCACCACCCCCCCCTTGCCCAGGGGTGCCACTGTTAGGCGGCGTGCGAGCGGGTGGTGATCCCCGACCACCCGCCCGCCCCCTGGGGCGGGGGGGAAGGGGGGGAACCATCGCAAGGCGGTGGTCCCCCCTCCCCCCCGCGCCTTCTTTTGAAGGCAAGCGGCGCCAGGACTCCGGGGCGAACCCTAGAGCCCCGCCCCCGCCCGTACCCCCGCGGCGCGAGTGGAGCGCATAGTGGCGGAGACCCCGTGGGGACCCCGCCCAAGCCCCACCCGCGCCGCCTTTCTCTGTTTGAGCCGGCCGAGACCCCGCCTCTCCGGATACCCCCGGCCCCCACGCCCACGGGCGGACAGGGCTTTGCATCATGCAACCATTCCCCGCCCGCGAGCCGATAGGACCAGGGCACCGGAGAAGCGAAGCCCCGGTGTAGCCCCATCCCCTCCTTAGCTCGTTATCGAGCTTCGGGGGAGGGAAGGGGAGGGCGGAGTCTCCACAGCGGAGATCCTCATCCCCCTCCCCCCCATGCCTCCTTCTCCATTCGACGCCAGCTCTTTCAGCGGCCAGAACGAGAGACGAGAGAGGACGCCCTCGTCGGAGGACGCCGCCCCCGCCCCCGCTCCGTTGTCGTTCTCCTATTACTTTCTCCCCCTTTATTCTAAGGGGGGGATTACCATTTTCCCTTTGACGACGGCTAAGTCGCACTGCCAGCGGCGTATCTTCGTCGCTGTCGCTTTCCTCCTCTATTGGGGAAAGGACTATGCCCTCCCTTATTCTCTCATCCGCCTCCTTCCGGGACATAACCTGGCCGCAGAAGGAGGCGAATGCCTGCCATCTTTCCCCTCCCCCGGGCTCCACTGCGGCAGCAATGATAGCCGAGGGGAGAGGTCCTGTCCCACCGCCTCCCGGAGAGCACGGCGCAGCTCCTCCCATTCCGGGCAGAACTCGAGTGTGTGCTGCGCCGTGTCCGCCCCCTCCGGACAGTGGTGGCACCCTGTGGTGCGCTCCTTTCCAATGCGGCACAAGTACTCACCGAAGCACCCATGCCCAGTGAGCACCTGCGCCGCACGGAAGCTTATTCCGCGTCCCCTGCGGTCCGCCCATTCGCGTAGAACGGGCCGCACGGCCGTTCGGACCCTCTCTCCGCCGGGAACCCTGGGATCGTCCAGGTATTCCTCCCAACGGCGGAAGAGGGCCTCTTTGGCTTGTAGCTTCAGCGCGGCCCTCGCTCGCTCGGGAACGCCGGCAGCCCCGTGTGCGTCCCTCATGGCCTTTGTCCGCCGATACACTTCGGCTTGAGACTCGGCCAATAGGACCACCGGCGGAATTCCCGCGAGGGTCGTTGCCGCCGTATGGGAAACGGTCCGATACGTGCGGGCGGCTCTGCTGGCAATTATGCGTTGCGTCGCATTCAGCTCCTTCCTGAGGCGGTCGTTTGTCGCCGCCTCTGCCGCCCACACCGGTGCTCCGTAAAGGAGCATGGAGTGGACGTTTGCCACATACAGGCGGCGCACATGCCCGCTGGGACCCCCGATATTCGGGAGCAGCCTGGTGAGGTTATTGGCCGCAGCCTTCACCTCTGGCACTTTGCGGGCAATGTGCTCGCTGAAGCTACCGTTCTCCGCGAGCCACAGCCCGAGGTACTTCAGGCTGCGCTCAATGGGGACGCGGATCCCCTCCACGGTGAGACCGAGCTCTCGTGGAGGCGCTTCCCGCAGATCCCGCCCGGCCCCGGCAGACACCACACTGTACCCCCTGGCGGGTCGACCCGGTCTACCCGTCAGGACCCTACGCGGCCTGCCAGGGCCGCGCCGTAGCCGGTTAAAAAACCAACAGGCCTGGGTCTTTTGTGGGGCCACCCTGAGTCTCCCGATAGAGCGCACCACACAGGCCGTAGCCACATTGGCCAGCCCCAGTGTCTCCTGCCATCCCCCCCCGCTGACCACCATGTAGATATCGTCGGCATATCCTGTCAGGTAGCAGCCAGCGGGAAGGGCGGTCCTCAGGATCGCATCGTAGGCAATGATCCACAGAAGTGGGCCCAACACGGACCCCTGTGGAACACCGCACTCCATTAGCCTGACCCTGAGGATCCCATCCCGATCCACGTACAGCAGGCCTCTGTCTCGGAAATAATCCTCGACCAGTCTGATTATATAGGGGGGAACGCCGAAGTATCTCAGCGCCCGCCCTATCACCGGCCATGGGAGGGAGTTGAAGGCATTTTTTATGTCATAGCCCACACCCAGGGCCACTCCTCCCTCCCTTACTATGGCCTCCGTGCGGGCGACGGCGCTAAGGATAGCGTCTATCGTGGATCTACCCGCACGAAAGCCATACTGGTCCTCGCTGAGATTAATTCCTTCCTCCCGAGACAGATGCCGGACGAGGCGCTCGGCGATGATCCGCTCCAGGATCTTTCCGGCCTCGTCCAGCAGGCATATAGGCCTGTACGCGGACGGGTCGCCCGGCGGCTTGCCGGGCTTGGGCAGAAGCAACAGGCTGGCCCTTTTCCATATCTTTGGGAACCGACCGGTCTTGAAGCATTGCGTAAAAACTTTACGCATCCGACCGGTCAGTCCCCGGCGGCCAGGGTCCACGCCCTGCCCGGGACACCGTCAGGGCCGGGTGCTTTATTTCTCCCGACCCTGCGGAGGGCCCTCGCCACTTCCTCCTCGGTGACCCCCATTTCTTCGCTCCATTCTTGGGCAGGGACTTCTGGAAATCCAGTCGCCCCGCCCAAGTCGGCAGGGAATAGGGTGTCCACCACCCTGCCGACAAAATGAGGGTCTAATGACTCCGTTAGCGGGGGCGCCCGAGCCCTCAGCTTGTTGAGGACTATCTTGTATGGGCGCCCCCACGGATCTTCGTCGAGCGTGGCGAGGAGTTTCCCCCATGAGGACTCCTTGGCCGCCTTGATTGCTCGGGAGAGGTCTTGACGGGCGGAACGCCAAGCCTCCCCCGCCTCTTCCTCGTCGAGGGATCCGCGTCTACCTGCGCGGGCCCTCATCCACCTCCTCTTGGTGGAGTTCGCGACTCTTCTGAGGTTCGCGATCTCACTGCTCCACCAGTATACCGTGCGCCTTGGTGGATTATTTTTTAGGCGAGGCATGGAGACATCGCATGCACGCTCCATTAAGAGTCGCAGGTCCTCCGCCTCAGCGTCAACGTCCACCGGCGCATCGGTTCCCTCCTGTGCATCGCCCTGGTCCTCTCCCCACGTCATGGCCAGGATCGATGCGATGAACAGGTCTGAATTGACCTGCTTGAGGGCCCATCTCCTTCTCGAGTTCGCCTTATCCCGGCGGCGGTCCATCTCAGCCAGGGAGGTGATCCCAACGCGCATCCGGATCAGCTGATGATCGGACAGCGTCTCGTTGTCCGAAACCACCCCCCAGCCACTTATACATCGCGCAGCGGCGGGAGTTGCCCAGGTGACGTCGATCACCGATGAGCCCCGTCGCCGCACGCATGTTCTGGCCCTGCCTACGTTAACCAGACATAGGCCAATATCCGCCGCCCAGGCTTCCAGCGTTCTGCCCCTCGCGTTAACGACCGGGGACCCCCACAACGCGGATTTCGCGTTGAAGTCCCCGGCCACGACGACCCGGCCAGGTCCACTCTGGCTGCGCATTCTCTCTACGCACAGCTCCACCTCTTCCAGGAACTGCTCGAACCTGGCCAGGTCCCATCTTGGAGGGGCATAAACGCTCACGAAGGAGACGGACCCCCATGTCGCCGCCACATAACCCACGCCAGCCTCAACGCGAGTGCATGGCGGGGACTGCGGTAGCGCGTTCCAATATATTGCGGCGGAGCCGTCCACATCTGATATCCAGCAAGGGTGATTGGCTGGTATCATGTACGGCTCCGACACCAACCCCAAACCACACCCGCGCTCGGCCATCGTCTGCAAGAACAGATCCTGGGCCGCGCGGGCGTGGTTGAGGTTTATTTGAAGGACCTCTAGGGACATTGCGAAGCCGTGTCCCCGAGGTCCTCTGCCTCCATCGGCTCTACTTCAGCGGCACCTTGTGTTGGTGCCGCCTTGTGTTGGGCAGCGGGGTCCGTCCACCCTACGGACCCTTTACCTGTTGCCCATTCGCCAATTTTTGACGCTTCGTTGACCGGGCTACCCGCCCTGGTCATATTAGCGTCCTCGTCCGTCTTTTTCGTCGCTTTTGCGACTTTGTCAGCCCCTGCCTTTATCTGTAGCGGTTTAGAGGTTGATTTTTTCTCCTTGGGCAGAGCTTTCCTCTCTCCACCCTTTTTAAGAGAGTCTATCGTTGTTTTCGGTAGCTCTACCTTTGCGACCTCCGTTATCCGTGGGGTTTTCTTGGGTTTTTTCCCACTGGGTACAGGCTTAGGATTCGGGCCTATGGTTCCCTTGCCTGTTTCATTTGTATGGGGTGTGGGGCCTGACTTAGCGTCACCAGTGCCAGGTTTCCCCCCACCCTTCGTCTTGGAGGCAGCCTCTTTCTGGCTTTTGCCTCCTCCTCCTTTGCCCTTTTTGCAGGCCTTCCCCCCCATCCGGTGGTTCGCTGGAAGGCCTGCTTCGGCGCAGATGACGCAATGCGCCGGGGCCTGACACGTGGCGGCCTGGTGACCGCTCTGTCCGCATTTATAGCACAGACCAGAGCGGTCATTTGGGCTCCTGCACACCGCTCTCGTGTGGCCCATGGCCATACAGCGGTAACATTGTAGGGGCCGTTTCTGGAGGACCTCCAGTTTGGCCCTTGACCACCCCACGTCAACCTTTTCCACCTCGGTGAAACTATTTATCGATTCCAAGGGGAGGGTTGCTATCGCCGTGTACAGGCCATTGGGGATCCTTCTCAGGGGGCCCACCTTAATCGCCATTGGAGAGACCTTTCCAATGGATGCCAGCGTTTCCATAATATCCGCTTCTGTTACGGAACTGTCCATGTTTGCTTGCCTTAGCTCAAAAGTGAGTACCGGCCTCGAAACACGGATGCCCTCCTTTCCGGAGAGCACCTCCGCCATTTTGGTGGCTAATGCGTCCGCTTTTTCCCTACTGTTGGGACCAGTCACCTCAAAACTCATAGCCGAGGTGGCCGTGCGCCTAACATTAAGCGCTTTATCTATACCGAGATCCGACAGTTTAATATTTCGTCGGGTCTCGGTTATCGTCTCCGCGTATTTTTCCTCGGGACAGGTTAGTACTACGACTGCTGTCCTGGGGATTCTACGTTTCTTGGCTGTTGCTGTTGCTCCCGCGGCAGAGGCGGAGGTGGCTGGCCGATTGGCGGCCTTGCCCCCCCCCCCGTTCCCTGTCGGAGCAGCCTCCTTCCTCCGCGGCGGATCGCTTTTTCTCGCCGTCTGTTGTTTTCCGGTGGGCATTTTCTCCTTGCCTCCCTTTTCCCTTTCCCTCCTCACCACCGTGGACCATTCGTCCTGTGGTTTGGTAGGGGCCGCAAGGGGGGGTTTTGTCGCTGGCTTCGTGACTTCCTTCTTTCCTCCTTCCTTTGAGGAGTTCGGGATAGCGGCTGTCATCTTCGTTATTTTGGTGGCAGCAGCTTTCTTCTCCACCTTTTTATTGCTGTTCTTACCCACAGCCTTGTTTGAGACAGCTTGTTCCTCCGTTGTTTTTGGAGGATCGGCCCTTGCCTCAGCCTCCGCTAGGGGATGTTTCCCAGACACCGCCTTCAGGAATTTTTCCACCTTTTGCGAGAAGGATTGAGAGAGAGCCTCGAACCTCTCCTCCATAGCATCCTTTCTTCCCTCCTTTCCGTCCACGGCGTTCGTCGCAACAGCCGGTGGTACCGAGGGCAATATTTCCCTCGACACCCCCAACAGGGGCGGCCTGTGGACTGCGGGCATACCATCTCGGTTGATCCCCTCCAAGATCTCAATTCGGCGTTTCTCCGCCGCTTCCTCCTCCGTCTCGTCATCCATCCTCTCCAAGATCGGCTCCGATCCAACAATTGTCTCTTCGTCTTCCTCGGAGTCATCTACGATGTATGACGTGTTCTTCCTTCTTTTTTTCCTCCCGATGAGATTGGGGGAGGAGGGCGCACCATCCGTCCGCCGCTGGGAGAGAGAAAGCACCTGTTGCTGCAGGGCTCCCATCTGTTGCTGCAGACGGTCCGATTGCTCCCTCAACCGGGTGTTCTCTTCCTTGAGAGTACGGAGATTCTCAATTTCCTGTTGCTGGGAAGTGAGTCTTCTCCGTAGTTCCTCCATTTCAGCGTCTCGGTTTGCCCCGATCACGGGATCGCCGAGACGTAGCGCGAGGTGATTCGCAGCGGCAGATATCGTTGCCGCGACGCTCACCAGTTCCTTCTTAAATGTACCCTTAAGATTTTCACTTTTGCTCACCACCTTGTCCAGGTTACGGATTTTCTCCAAAATAATTCCCGGCATATCCAGGGTGGGGGTACCATTGAGCGATTTCATTTCCTCCCTTTCCCTTAATCTTCTATTTCTAGATAGGTCTGCGGGAACAGAGGGATCCTTTATGTCCTGGATCATCTTCTTAGTCTCCTCCAGCTTCTTGTTACAGGCCAGCACCTTCTTGATGGCGCCTATTCCTGTGGAGACAGGTCGTCCAGGCCTTCCCGATCCCTTTCCTCCTTGGATCCTTTTGATCTCATCTTCAGTGAGGCCTGGATCTACCTCCTCTCCTTCGACCACCATGACTGCAGCCGTCGGCTGCAATCGAGCCGACGCACGCGAAACCCAAGGCCATGCCGACCATCGTGGGCGTGCAGTCACTCCCAAACATGAAGGTGACGCTCAGGAAGGGGGATCCGGAGGCGAAGCGCCAAGGACCGGCGGACCAGAAGCAGCCGAAACGCATCCTAGCGGCCATTACCGACATTATGATAGTGCCATAAGAATATAACTTAAGTGTACATACGTAGGATTAAGATATAGGATTAAGGGGTATAACCCACCCCAATTTATTTCAGTCACGGTTAATAAAACCAAGATAGTTTACGTTTAATTTTGCGAAAAGTTCAGACGCGATTTCCGTTGAGTTCGTTTCAGTAACGCTATGTCGAAAAATAATAGAGTTTTGTTTTCCTTTTGGTTCGAAAAGTTTATGTTCGAATTTGGTTTAAGTTGTTTCACGGGAAGTAACGACCCGACAAATGAGATTCATTTACGTCGTTTGATTTGTGCTCGAGTAGTCGAGACCGTTTGATTATACCCCGAGGGGGACTAAGCTTGATTAAAAGACTAAAACGGTAATGTTAACTAATCAAGAACAAATAAACAACGGAACATACACGCTTTGGTATAGTGGCCAAACCACTAACAAAAGTGAGCGGTGTAAACCGGGCACAAGCCCGCGTTCGAGAGAAGCGCGCGCGCGTACTAAAGGCGGGCCGACAACGCGAAGACACATGGTAGGCCGAAGTACCATACGGGAAGCGAGTATCGATAACCACCCGCGGAATGATAAATAAAGAAGGTAGCGGGGTGAGATAGTAGCAATAGTTGCGCACGGAACACGTCCGAACCCGAGAGTCAGTGACCACGGGGATGTGGTCAGCGTCGGACACTGCCCACCCAGGGGAGCGACGAGGTAGGGACGCGAACGTATTAGGGCCGCAGAAAAAAGCATAAAACGATACTCGGTTGGCAAACCGGAAGTAGCCAAATACGAGTCCGCGATACCACAATAGCATGGTCAGGGTGCCCGACCACCCAGCCACCCGAGAGGGCGAAAACTCCACGCGGGAGGTTGAGAGTTATCCGGGGAACGAGGACTAGGGGTGCTCAACCGGAGTAAGTTCGCGGATTACCGAAGTCACGAACCACGGGAGACATGGTTCGGGAGAGTCACCGGGTATATGGCGGAGATGGGCGGCGAATGTACCGGGTGAAAACGAAGCCGCGAATAATGATATGACGGGTAACGCAAGGACCATCCAACGGGTGTACCGCGTAAAAAAAAAAAAAAAACAAGAAATGGTACGCGTGCTCGGGAAACCGACGGGACGGCGAGAACCGCGAATGCGCGAAAAGGCATTGGCGGAGGCCACAAGGTAATTAAATAACAAACCGCGAACCGCGACCATGTAGTTCCTGAGAACGGGTTACCATGGTCGGAGAAAACCATGAAGGCAGAGGTCGAATTCGGGACAGCTAGGCCAGCGAAAAGGGGAGATGGTAAAACAAACAAAAGACAAAACCCCATCGCGCAGGGTCCTCGCGTTTAATAGTTTGCCGTACCATAAGAGACGCCAAAGACCCATGTCGGCGGAGCGTGTGATTAATGAGCAAGCGTGTCGAGATGTAAGCGACTAATGTAAATGCCGAGGGTCACCTTCCGATACGGCGAATGTCGGGACGTGAGAATATGCGAGATAGTGAACAAAGGGAGCGTACGGCAGGTGAAACTAGGCATATGGTCGAGCAATAGCGATAAATCGCCTGAAGAAATTGTTTGCGCGCGAGGAATGCGAAAATGAGGACCATATGTCGAAGAGTATGGAACGCGGAAGTAACGACGGGAATACCGGGGCGACAGATCCACCCCTAGCAATCGAACCAGGGCGGGGCCAACTGGAAAAGGGGAAACCAGCCCGGAGATTGGTGGTCCACCTCGGAGAGGGGAGAAAAGCACCGGGATCAGCGGGTATATCTTGGAGCGCGGAGAAGGAATCGAGGATTTTCCGCGCTAGAGCTTCAACGAGTACAGTCGACTCGGTCTTGTAAAACCTTGCGATCCAGAACTTAGACTCTGCGTAACATATCCCGCGGTAGACGCGTTAAACCTTAAGACATTGTACAACCTGAAACAGAATAAAATAGATTATATTTTATTATCTGAACATACAGCAGATTGATTAAATTCATTCGAATACGGTTTACCTACCTAAAAGACATACTTACCTGATCCTGATACTTACCTGTGGGCGATCCAAATCCGTGTGGGGAGATCCTAAGGTGGTCCAGCATTGATCCAGAGACTTAGTCAGCGGTGCACAGCTGCAGTCCAGAAGAGGTCCGAGGTGCTTGGTCCAGCGGTGATCCGAGATCCAGCGGCAACGAGACGACCTGAAACAGAAAAAGGTAGAGGAATTAGCGAGGCGTCGAAAGGTTGGGAAAATCAGATACTTACCGGTTAATCCTTTCTCGGTTTTCGGGGTAAAAATCGAGTGGCGACCGTGTCGGGAGACAATAAGTTGATAAAGGGGGTAAAAACATACCTCCGTACGGTTACAATGACCTCATCGGAGTCATTTCCATCCTCGATCTTCTCAGAGGGAAAACCCCTCGTCGTGTCGTCGTTTTCGTCTTTGTCACTAGGCATCAATCCGTGCCTTTCCCTGAAGTCCGATCGCGCGTTACGTGCTGATCTGGACCTCGATCTCGTCCTTGTTTTGCTTCGTGTGTCTCGTGAGTCTAGAGAGGCGGCGCGTGAGCGCGTTTTCTCCGAGTCAGAGCACCCTCTGCTGCGCCTATCCTTGACAGACCGCGGTGCTGGTCTGCTTGGAGGCCTGAGATCCCCTTCGCTAGTAGCCCTAGTGGCACTAGTGCCCGCTTCTTGACTGTACCCGGTCAGGATAGTCATTTCTCCTCCCCTCTCCCCCTCTTGGTCCGTTTGGAGTGTGCTTGAAGTTGATTGTTGCATGGTATATAATGTTCCCTAGACCCCCCGCGGCTCCGTCTGCCAGGGCATGCCCTCACCGACCGGCCCTGAGAAGGACCGGCCGGGCCCCGAGTTCCCCCGGGGGACAGACTATACCTATGCCCCAGGAATAATCATCTGGGGCAGGTTCCAGCCCCTTACTCACCCGTGGGCGCAGCCCATCTAGGGGCAAGCGCACCGCGGGCTTTCGGGGGTCCCCCGCCTCCGACAACGGAGGCACCGCGGGGGGCGCCGCCACGGGAACAAAGATCTCCCGCCGTTCAGGACTTAGGAGGCCGCAACCCCTCCACCGTCCTTCCCGACGGGAGACCGGCATACATTCCTGGGTCACCGGCCGAGGTGGCCTCCGCACCGGTGACCCTTGTAACACACGTTGACGGGCTTTGGGTAGGGAGGGCCCCCACCATACTCCTCCCGCGCGCTAGGCCGACGGGGCAGATCCGGCCGAGCAAACCTCGATCCCGGATCCCTCCCCATCACAGGGGCGGATCTGGCCGAGCCATGCTCGATCCCAGTCCCCCCTGCTGCCACCCGCGAGAGGACAGGGCACAGGGACCCCCCCTAGTTGGAGCGGTCGTCCGCGAGCGTGCCTCTCTTCGTGCCGTCAGTCATACATCCGACGGCATGACCCGCCGGCCCCTTGGAATACGTCCAAGCGGCCCGACGGGTCTCCCACCCAGGTCGCCCCGGCCCCGACCTCGGATTACGTCCGAGCGGCCCGGGACGACCCTTCGTGCCAGCACCAATGGTCCGCGACCCCGGTGCTCCAGCCGCCGGTCGACGCCAACCGAAGAGATTTGACCATCCCCCCCCGCGGGCTAAGCGAAAGGACCGGCCGAGCTACCCAGCTCGGCCACGGTCCCCGCCGCCCGCGAGGACAGGGGTACATGGACCCTCCGGCAGACGCCCCCGACGGCTGCTCCGCACACCACCGGCCTCCTTGCCGGTGGTGGGACATCACCGGCCCTAACCGGGAAACGTCCCGGCGGCCCGGTGTGTCCCTCCTCCTCGGGTTGTCCGGCCCCGACCTCGGATCAATTCCGAGCGGCCCGGACAACCCCGGTGAGCCCGCAATCCCGGGATCTGCCGGAGCACCGGCGTGCAATGATCCCGGGACTGTCCCCCATCCTGCCGGAGCACCGGCGTGCAATGGATGGAGGAAGGCCCACCCCGTCCCGTCCGCCGGTGGAAGCATAACAAGCCCCTAACGGTCCCGGCTGACCGGGCGTTTGTAGTCGGGGTCACCATCCCCTACCGACGCTTAAGAGTGATTCCCTGGCGGGAGCGCCGGACCCCGTTGTACCCTTCACTCCCAGCGAACCGGGAGGAGGGTACGGTGTGCTCTTGGACCCTGTACCTCCCCACCGGGCCCTCCCTTCGGTAAAACCGAAGGTACTGCCCCAGTGGATCGTTGATACAAGAAGCCCTCTCACCACGACAAGGTGGCACACCACGAGAGAGATAGTGGTATACCCAGACTAATAATTAATTTTGGCTTTATGCATTTGGTTTTTTTTTACGTAATTGTTTTTTTGGATATTTCTGATGATCATATAATAAAAAAAATTCTTTTATGGAAATTGGGAGAGGGCGCAAAAACGGCTTTAAGGACTCTTTTTCTGGCGTCTACTACAGTTTATTATTTATATTTAGGGAAGAATTGTTTTACTTTTTAGTGCGCTTTGTCTCTTCTCTTTTTTTAAGTCGGTATGGCACTTGAGTTTTTAAATGTTAATGGAGAGATGGTGCCTCACACTATTGTCCCGATCACAGGGGATGGAGCCTGCCTGTTCCGGTCCTTCTCCTATCTCATGTATTACACTCAGTTAATGGCTAGGGATGTGCGTGAGCTAATCGTGAAACATGTGGTGGATAATTGGGAGGAATTCTCCTTTATGTCCCACGACAGCAAGGGGGACAATTACACCAGCTCTGCTGAATATCTCGCTCACATGTCCCAACCATTTACTTATGGTGGTTTATGCGAGTTGGTGGCGGCTGGGCAACTATTCGGGTTTGTCTTCGAGGTTTACCGCAATGGTGAGCTCTATAAGAGTTTCGGTGTTGAGGGTCACCCTGTTAAGAGGCTACGCTTTACGCAGGACCTTTCTAAGGGACATTTCGATGCGTACGTGCCACGTAAACCTGAAGAATTAACCACCACACCACTCTTCTCTCAGTCTGACCATGCCTCAAACATCTCACAACCATCACCTCTTTTTGTTCGCAAAAAGGCTCTTGGAAAACGTTGTACTAGATATACTAACGTTAAAAGGAGGAAGCAACTTCAAGATGCGGCAAGAAAATATGCGCAGAATAACCCCGAGGTGAACAGAGCAGCGGTGGCTAGGTACTCACAAAATAACCCCGAGGTGAACAGAGCAGCGGTGGCTAGGTACTCACAAAATAACCCCGAGGTGAACAGAGCAGCGGTGGCCAGGTACTCACAAAATAACCCCGAGGTGAACAGAGCAGCGGTGGCCAGGTACTCACAAAATAACCCCGAGGTGAACAGAGCAGCGGTGGCTAGGTACTCACAAAATAACCCCGAGGTGAACAGAGCAGCAGTGGCCAGTGTTGGGGATTCCAACGACTTAGCGTTAAATTTGTACTTTCCGGTACATGTATTTATATAAGTTCCTTGGGAAACGATTCTTGTTCATCACGCGAAGTAAACGTGGTTGTAACAATAATATACATTAGTTGAGAAACGCCGAGAGGCCCGGAACCAATGATACGCGCCCGTATTCGACAATCGCCAATTAGAGCGTTGTACAGCGTTAATCCCCGCCAGAAAACCGTCTCCGAAAAGACACCGACGAAACAGTCGTCCGGACACCTCGCAACTGTACACATAAACGATTACAAGCGAGTCGAGCGAAGTCAAGTCCGAGTTTCAACGGTTCGATCTCTGTGCGCTAAGCCGTTCCGTTCTCTCGCGCTGGAAGCGCATCTCTACGCGAACGCGTCTTCGGTGTCTCGCGCCGTGCGTACAATTCCCATCGAACCGAGAAAATCAGCGCAATTCGCAACCGAAGCGTTGAATAGAGACGATTTCGCGCTATCCGTGGGCAGGATAACTGGTGCCTCCGCACCAAGTGTCTCGGCCTTTCTCAACTCAATTCCGGACAGTTAATAATAAAGGAAAGTTTGTGAAATTAACACCGCTGTACATTCATTTCGCGGGATATAACGGATCGACAATTTTGTCCGTTGCTGGTTTCGTCAGTCGTGCTCGTCAGCAATATCGGTCGCCGAGGGGTGACCTCCATGAGAAAAACAAAGCGGAGCCGCACGTGATATCTCGCGTCTTCTCTGGACGGATCCGGTAGTTCGTTCGGCAGCAATTCAGTGCGCGCCCGAACAGCCAGGTACTCACAAAATAACCCCGAGGTGAACAGAGCAGCGGTGGCCAGGTACTCACAAAATAACCCCGAGGTGAACAGAGCAGCGGTGGCCAGGTACTCACAAAATAACCCCGAGGTGCACAGAGCAGCGGTGGCCAGGTACCAACAAAATAACCTCGAGATGCACAGAGCAGCAGTAGTCAAGTACCAACAAAACAACCCCGAGGTGCACAGAGCAGCGGTGGCCAAGTACCAACAAAAT
Source organism: Temnothorax nylanderi (assembly GCF_030848795.1). Taxonomy (NCBI): domain Eukaryota; kingdom Metazoa; phylum Arthropoda; class Insecta; order Hymenoptera; family Formicidae; genus Temnothorax; species Temnothorax nylanderi. The sequence goes on along the minus strand of NW_027249470.1, from coordinate 49,780 downwards.
AACCCCGAGGTACACAGAGCGACAGAGTTTCGATATGAACAAAGCAATTCTGGAAAACGATTAGAAAGGCGAGCACTTCCGTGGAAGGTCAAAGCTCATTCAGGCATGGCATATGATCCTGATGTGGCTTATGAGGCAGACAGCACTATAGCTCTGGGTACCATGAGCCAGAAGTGCAAGTACTGCAATGCCCTCAAGTGGAAGGAGGAGGCTCCCGGCATGTGTTGCAACGCTGGAAAGGTGCAGCTTTTACCCTTTGAATCTCTGCCCGAGCCTCTCTACAGTTTGGTAATGGGCAGCCACCCCGAGCACGTCCACTTTATGAACCGTGTTCGGAAGTACAATGGCTGCTTCAACATGACATCATTCGGAGCCAAGCAGGTTCTACAAGACGGCTTCATACCGACCTTTAAAGTTCAGGGGCAGGTATATCATTTGGTAGGAAGCCTGCTGCCAGCACCTGAACAGGAAGCCCAATTCCTACAAATTTATTTCTTGGGTGAGGACGAAAAGGAAGTGCGCTTGAGATGCAACAATTTTCCTGATGTTGTAACCGTACGGAGGAGTGACTCCCCCCCGTAATATGAATTTGATGTTCACCGACACGGTCGCCACTCGATTTTTACCGAGAAACCGAGAAAGGATTATGTGTAATACGTAAATTTTCCCGACCTTTCGACGCCCCGCTGATTCCTCTTTCCTCTTTCTGTTGCAGGTCGTCTCGTTGCCGCTGGATCTCGGATCGTCGCTGGACCAAGCCTCTCGGAACCCCTCCGGACTGCAGCTGTGCACCGCTGACTGTCTCTCGGGACCGCTGCTGGACCGCCTTAGGATCTCCCCGAACGGACGTAGGATCGCCAACCGGTGAGTATCGGGATCAGGTAGGTAGGTAGGTCGATGAGGTAAGTTGACCGCACACGAGTGAATTTGAATGACTGTATTTCTTAGTTAAATTGGCAAAATATTGTTTATTTTACTCTATCTCCAGATAATACAAAGTTTCCGTACTCGAGGGTCTTATGATTTTACGCGTCTACCGCGGGATGTTCTACGCCGAGTACAAGTCTCTATCGCAAGATGAATCGACCGTACTGTTCGGAGTCCGACGAAGAATTCCTCGACCGGTCGTCCTCGCTCCGGCTCCCGACTATCGAGCCGGTGCCCCACTCTCGCGCGGACACGCCCATCTACCACCGCCTGCCGCGTGATAGCCACGCGCCCGCGTGTGGCGTTCATCGCTTCCGCGTTCCACCGCTATTGTTCGCCGTGCCAGATGTTGCGGCGAACAAAAGGCCCATTGTACCATTCGACTTGTTATTCACGTACAAGTAAACAACTTTCTACATACTTGTTTGCGCATACCTTTCCAATTATTCCTTGACACCTTTACGCAGCGTTCCCTTTCCCACAATATATAATTAATCCTATACTATTATCTTATCGTTTGCTACTGTTGGAAAGGGGACTCTGCGTTCACATGAATTATTCTTAATAATAACGCCCGAAACATTTTTACGTGACGCGTTCCGCATCTCTGGGTGACCCATGACTTCCGGTCCGCGCTGTCGCATACGCATACGCATACGCGGAGCTCCCCTTTTCGCGCATCGCCCGTGGATCGCGATCTCGTAATCTACGTATCCGGCTCATTGACCACTGGTCATTCAACCCTAATCTCGATGCCCGGAACTCGCCTGCGTCGCTGCCCCACCGATCGGACCGCTGGCTAGCCGAAATCGCTGACCGCCCCTCCGTGGCACCTGCCTTTCGGATTTCGCGCGTCCGGCTTGTTGACCTTTGGTCATTCTTAGTTGATCTCGCTGCCCTCGACCCGTTCGCGCCCTTGGTCCGCCGATCGGATCACTAATTGGCCGAATTCCCTGACCACGTCCGGTGGTACCTCCATTTCGGCACCTGTGCGTGCGGCTCGCGATTTGTCGGTATTGTCGCCTTGTCTTTGACCGCCGCAACGCGCTCGCGTCAATGGTTTGCCGGCCGAGTATGTCGTTCGCCCAAATCGCGTACCATGTCGCATGGTCACCCCTTTATGGGTCCCACGCGTCCGGCCTGCCAACCGTCGTTGGAATTCCGTTGTCCGCAGTGCCCTTAACGTTTCTCTTGGTTAACTCTCCGATCGACCCGGTGGTTGGCTTATCTCGCTGACCACATCCCTTGGTACGTCCATCTCGGATGGTGGTCGTTTCGCGCGCGCGCTCGTCGCAAATTTCGCAATTGCTCGCCCCGTTAATTCTTCCACTGGGGATAGGAAAAGGGACGCGTGCGCAGAATCTCATTTTTTCTTTCCACGCCAACGATTTTATTACCGCCTTTTGCTCGTGACTGTCCAACGCACCATTACGTTTATATCCTGCCTCGCATTGTCGGCACGCTTTTAACCCTACTTCGCGGTACGCACTTTTCGCTCGTTCGCCCTCAGGGCTGGGTTATACTTGCAACTGAACGTTGTGAATCTTACTTTGACTTTATATAACCTTCGATTCCTCTATTTTACCTTGGTTCGGCTTATCAATCGCCCGGAACTTTTATCCGTGAAACTAAATAAATCTTTAGGCCCTTTCGGCAAAATAACAACGAAACAAAAACCCAAAACTTTTCTTGTTTGTTAAACTTAATCTTTAATTTTTTGTAATCTTTACTCGCGTCGAATCAAAACAGAAAAGAAAACTTTAAACTAAATTTCTATTATCTGGATCCGGTTAACCAAACTAACATCGCATAGGATCGATAGGAAAATAAATTGTTATCTGTATACACGCACGCAATTAATATTTAACTGTTTTTATTTAACATGTCGCTTGACACCCGTGTGGCGTCTTGAATCGCCGCGTATATATATCTTTGCTGCCGCAGATCGATGAGGCCGGGCTTGCCGGTCGTTACCTCCGGTCCCTGGGTAACGGGCTTCTTCCCCGTCCTTCTCCTCGGTGTGACCAGCGGCTGCGTGAGCACTCGGTCCTCCACGATGGTTGGCCCCTGCTTCCGCATCGCGGGAGTCGCACAGTGCGGCCAAAAGTCGAAAAAAAAAGTTTCTAGTTAGGGTTTTTTCATCATTGGGTTGGCTAAAGGGATCCCCTAAGAAACGAAAACCGTTCACAGTAACGTCCCTTTCCCTAAATCCTCTCCTCAATCTCAGTCGGAATGTGGCCTTCGTCGAGCGCTACACTATTGTAGATACAGAGCGGACGGTGGACGCTTTCGTTACAAACGTGTGAAAGTTTTTGAAGTAAAGAAAATCAAGCGGAACAAAATGGAATCAACATCTGAAGGTTAGTAAAATATGTGAAAAAATTTCTGGGAATTAATTGTTAAATAGAAAATTGTTAGAAATAGAAAATTTGAATTGTTAGATAAAAAAGTAATAGATTGCCGTAAAATGCTGTTTTAAAATTTTTTGGAGGTTATACATAAAAGTATTATCTACTGAATAAAACAAAATTCAGCTGCCTATATCTGCCTATTGAATTTTTATGAATTTTTTTCAAAAATGAAGTAGGATATTCGTTTCAAGAGTTATAATAATAAATAAAAGAAATAAAGCATACAAATAAAAAAATTAAGAGAAAAAGAAAGAAAAAAAGGAGCATCGAAAAAAAAGACAGAAATATACATGTATAATATAATACAGAAAGCAAAAAGAAGAGATAAAGAGAGAAAGAGAGAGATTTGTTGTTTAATTTTTTTAAGTTACAAATTTTATATGATGTATTAACATATTTCATATTCTATAACTATCATATAACAGTGCTATTTGTTTTTTAGGTTTCAGTACTTCGACTCAAGGTGGCTTTACGAGACTGCAATTTCTTGTAATATAATTTTTTTCAGAGCCATAAATTTTTTTACGTAGCTACGCGTAGGGAATATTTTGTAAACGTAGAATTTAAGTGTATCTTATATAATAAGTTTATTTATGCATATTACATTACAGTTCAAAACTCTTAATTTGTATATTACTATGTTTAATTTTAATAAAAAATTTTGTATCGGCATATTGCATTCCGCCATTTTGAATTTTTTCATTTTTGATAAATTCGTAATCACAGACCCTAATAACCACAAAACAATAAGTTTTAGACCAATTGCTAAATTTTTTTTATTTTTGACAAGTTTTTTCGTATAACACGACGCCATATTGGATCCGCCATTTTGAATTTTTTAATTCTGATAACGGATTCGTAATCAGCGACCCCAAAAACCCCCTAATATGAAATTGAAGATCGTTCCCTTAACTTTTCGACTTTTGGCCGCACAATGCGGGCTTCGGCCGCACTGTGAGTCGGCACGATTGCAGCCGTCGGCTGCAATGTCAAACAGGAATTAGTCAAAGAATTGCCGAGGATGCTACATGAGGTCAACAGCTATATAAAAGACCTGAAAACCACTCTAGAAAAGGTACCTCCAACTTGCAAAAAGTTCGAAGTCATTATTCATGCAGATAGAAAGCCCGCTGATGCTCATGGAGGACGCTTCAATGCACCAACAGCAAATGAGGTAGCTCTGGTGATTGTTGGACAGCAATTCGAGCAGCGAGATATTGTGTTGCAGAGCCACGACAACACACTGCGACGCATCAGCGAGATTCACCGATCATACGACGCCCTGCAGTACCCGCTTTTGTTCTGCCGTGGTGAAGATGGGTACTCTATTACCCTGCCTCAGCGCGACCCTCAGACCAAGTTGCCCCTCAAGAATACAGTTTCCGCAGCGAGCTTTTACTCGTACCGTATCATGGTCAGGCAAGGGGAAGTCAACCACTTGGTGTACTTCCGTTCTCTTTTTAGTCAATTTTTGGTTGACATGTACGCCAAAATAGAGACTGAAAGGTTGAACTATATTAGGAACAACCAGGCGCAGCTGAGGGCAGACAGCTACATTCACCTGAGAGACGCCGTGGGAAAGTAGGATGCTGATGTTGCTCAGTTGGGTCAAATGGTGGTGCTTACGTCATCCTTCACTGGAGGACCATGCTATATGCATGAGCGAACTCAAGACGCTATGACATACGTCCGCTACCACGGTCGTCCTGATCTGTTCATCACTTTTACTTGTAACCCTAAGTGGAAGGATATCACAGATGTACTGTTGTCTGGGCAAAAATCTCACGATCGTCACGACATTATAGCTAGGGTATTTCATCTCAAGGTGAAGAAAATGATGGCTCTCTTAAACAAGGGCAATCTGTTTGGAAAAGTGTGGTGCTTCATGTATTCTGTGGAGTGGCAAAAGCGAGGTCTGCCTCATATCCACATCTTGCTGTGGCTAGAGCAGCGCATCTTCCCTGATATGATCGACAAAGTCATCTGTGCCGAAATACCTGATCCCGTGCAAGACTCTCATCTTCATAATTGTGCGAGAGTGCGCGGGTACGCGATTGATGGCGCGAGGAAGACGACCACGAGGAAAGCGGTTCACACAAGTCAAATGCGTATGAGTCCAATAAAATAAGTATATTACAATAAAGTCTCAATATATACAATGGATACAGCGTTCTTTTACTTTTAGCGAAGCAAGAAGCCGTAAACGCGCGCACAGATGTTAGTACGGCATGCAGCGGTGGTGAAAGCGTGTTCGCGAAGCGCGATAGCGAAGAGCGAACTCAAAGCGGTGTATACAGCGGTGTTAGCTAGCGTAGTTAAGCGGTTTAGCGAGCGGAGATTCTGTGCGATGGACTTTCGACAAAGAGCCCGGTGCGCGACGAAGCAAGCTCTTTTATACGGGAGCTTCTTCTCGCAATAACCAATTGTTTCGAAGCGTTGTCGGTGACCTCCGATTTTCCCTTGTGATTGGCGGCAAAGGGCTATGACACGCATTGAGTCGCACCTGATTGGCAATCGGCTGCCTACGTCACCGCATCGCGTCGACGCGAGACGAAACATTGCTAACCGGCCGTTAGCAATGTTGTTGTTTGTCACACCGGTGACTGTTTATAGCGTGGGTTTCTCCATCGCGCAAGGACATGAAAACAGCGTTTTGGAAACGTCTTGAAAGGTATCGATTGCGAAATGCCTTTAGAGAAGCCCACGTTATAATGCAAAGTATTCAGAACTTACATATTCGGACTAGGATTTTTATTGAAACGATGAACTTATAATACAGAGAAGGCACGCGCATTGTGCCCTTTCATTTGACGAGACCGATGCACGCTACGATGCACTCGTGATCTCAAACAATAATATTGTCAAGGCCAACATGATTCATGGTCCCTGCGGGAGCTTAAATCATAATTCGCCCTGCTTGAAAGGAGGCAATTGCAGCAAGAGGTACCCCCGGCTACTTCTCAAGGACACTCAGACAGGAAACGATGGATACCCGCAGTATCGGAGGAGGTCTCAAGCTGATGGTGGCTTTACCGTAAAAATCAATGAAATAGAGCTGGATAACCGCTGGGTGGTGCCCTATAACCCTGTTCTGTTACGTATTTTCAATGCTCATGTTAATGTGGAATTATGCAATTCAGTCAAGTCCATCAAGTACATTTGCAAGTACGTGAATAAGGGCAGTGACCAAGCGACTTTTGCATTAGAGAGTGAGAGGGATGAGGTGAAGTTGTACGAGAGTGTGCGATACATCAGCAGTTCAGAGGCAATTTGGAGAATCTTGGCGTTCCCTATTCATGAGAGGTACCCTACTGTCTTCCATCTCGCTGTTCACCTCGAGAATGGTCAGCGTGTCTACTTCAATTCCAAGAACTTGGTTGAGAGGCTTAGCAACCCACCTCAGACAACACTCTTGGCTTTCTTCGAGCTGTGCAAAACCGACGATTTTGCAAAAACCCTCTTGTACTGTGAGGTTCCTTCTTATTTTGTGTTTAAAAATAACAAGTTTGAGAGAAGAAAGCGGGGGATGGATGTCGACGGTTGGCCAGGAATAAAGAAGGACCATGCGCTGGGAAGAGTGTATACCATCCATCCAAATAACACCGAGTGTTATTATCTTCGCTTGCTGCTGCATGAGATTCGAGGTCCAACGTCCTTTTTAGATCAGAAGATTGCAAATGGTGTCCTCTGTTCTACATTCCAGTCTGCATGCAAGGCATTAGGTTTGCTGGAAGATGACAAACACTGGGACAATACCTTGGAAGAAGTTGCCTTGTGTGATTCTCCCTTCAAGCTGCGGGAGCTCTTTACAGTGATGTTGGTATTTTGTCAACTTACCGAACCTCTGAGTCTTTGGGAAAAGTACAAAGACAGCCTCTCAGAAGACATTACACGACAGGTGGAGAGAGAGTTGCAAGGCAGTGCGCAGCAGGTGATGGACGAGGTGTATAACAGATGTTTGGTGCTGATTGAGGACGCAGTGTTGGCTTTGGGAGGACAAGAGTTGCACCAATACGGCCTGTCTCAGCCAAAAAGGTCAGGAGAAGTCTTGAAAAATCGAGATTATCTGAGAGAGACCAACTACGATGTAAACACCTTGGCACAAGTGGTGTCGAATAACGAGGGTTTACTGACAGATGAGCAGTTCGCTGTTTATCGGCAGGTCCTTAGCAGCATTGAGTCAAGTGCTGGTCAGGTCTTTTTTCTGGATGCTCCTAGTGGTACTGGAAAAACCTTCCTGATCAACTTACTCCTGGCAAAAGTAAGAAGTGATCGTGGCATCGCCTTGGCTGTTGCATCCTCTGGCATTGCTGCTACGCTGTTGGAGGGAGGTAAGACCGCTCACGCCGCTTTTAAGCTGCCCCTCAATCTTAACCATGCAGAAACACACCTGTGCAATATTTCAAAACAAAGCAACATGGCCCAAGTGTTGCAGGACTGTAAGCTCATTGTTTGGGATGAGAGTATTATGGCACATAAAGGGGGTTTTGAGGCACTGAGCACAACCCTAAAAGATATTAGGGGCAACGATGGAGTGATGGGGGGAGTCACCGTGCTGCTGGCTGGAGACTTCCGACAGACTCTGCCAGTAGTGCCAAGGGGAACTCGAGCTGACGAGGTTAAAGCATGTATCAAGGCATCACATTTATGGCCCCTTATTTGGAAACTCTCTCTCAGAAAGAATATGAGGGTATACTTGAGAGGCGATGTCTCCGCGGGGCAATTCTCCAAACTCTTACTTAAAATAGGGGATGGAAAGTATCCCGAGTCTGAGGGAAAGGTGATTATTCCTGAAGGTCTAGGCTTAGTAGTGACAAACCTAGCTAATCTTATTGACAAGATATATCCTGATATCGCCGATATCAAACAGAAATCTATGGACTGGCTGTGCGAGCGTGCCATTCTGACCCCTAAGAACGACAAAGCTGGCGTTATTAATGACACTCTACTTAACTCATTTGACGGGGTAGAAATGAAGTACAGGTCTGTAGACTCGGTGGTACAAACAGATGACGCAGTCAACTACCCCGTGGAGTTCCTCAACACCCTGAACCCTCCTGGCTTACCAGCTCACAAGCTTCTACTTAAAGTGGGGGCTCCAGTGATGTTGTTGCGAAACCTCAATCCGCCCAAACTTTGCAATGGAACTAGGCTGCGAGTAAAGGCCCTCCATAGGAATGTCATCGAGGCCACAGTGTTCACCGGCTGTGCTCGGGGAGATACAGTGTTTATACCACGCATACCACTCATACCATCAGAGTACCCTTTCGAGTTTAAGAGGCTGCAGTTTCCCATCAAGGTCTGTTTTGCGATGACCATCAACAAGTCCCAGGGGCAGTCGTTGAAAGTAGCAGGGATTGATTTAAGTAAGGACTGTTTCTCACATGGGCAGTTCTACGTGGCCTGCTCAAGGGTGAGCTCACCTAGCAGCCTGGTGATCCTAGCACCTGAGGGGAAAACCACCAATGTGGTCTACAAAGAGGTCCTTAAGTAGGAAAAAAAAGTCGTACTGGAATAATTACAAACGAGTTTTGCCTATTATTTAAAATTAAAATTTATGTAACCATGACTTTGAATAATTATAGGGTTTTTGCTTGACGTTAGGTAATTGTGCTAAATTTAAATTGTTTATTGCAATCAAAGGAAAGTTTATTGGAGTCAAAATATATTTAAAATAATCAAATACCGGAGCAAAGTACGGGTATTAAGCTAATTTTATTTATAGTGGAATAGGCCTACTGGGGAAACCACTTAAAAAAAACGCATTCAAAATAGTACCTCAAGGGTAACGTGGAAATCTATTGGCGTAAAATGTAAATATACGCTAACACCTATTTGCGTGTTTTATTAATTAACTAGATTCAAATTTCTTCATTATATTGTTCATTTCCAATGATATCTAAGGACGTGACCGAATCTCAAAGAATTAGTAGATAGATCAAAAACAGGGGTAGAATTTTCAGGGGAGTGTTATAAAGTGTATAATTTTTTGTTACCAATCTTTTTGGGTGTATAATTTTTTGTTACCGATCTTTACCAAATTTTTTGGACCGAATTTTTACCAAAAGTATATGAAATAGGGGTAGAATTTTCCGAGGAGTGCCATTATGTGTATAGTTTTTTGTTACCGATTTTCTGGAAACCGGTTTTTCTAATTTGTCTAAGAGAGAGAGAGAGAGAGAGAGACTATTTGCGTGTCTTATTACATATGTCCTCCGGGGCAAAGCCCGGGTAACCAACTAGTATAATATATAATGATAAAATCAGTCATTATTTTATAATAAAATAAATATTTATTATAAAATTAAATAAATTTATTTATTGTAAACGTTTTGTAAAATTTTATTGAGATATAGATAACATTAAAAAAAAATGATACATAAAATAATAAAATGTAATGTTAATATAAATGGTAAAAATAATAAAATTGATTGACAAAAATGATAATACTTTGTCCTCAAGAAAATTATAATTAAAATTAAAAAATATTGTTGCGTGCGTGCTGCCCGGTATGCTCGAGTTCCGAGCTGAAGCGTGCAACGAACAGTCTTCCGTCAAGATGCGAATGTCCTTAGCAACGAGCTATTTATTGATTTATTGATTTATTGATTTAACGGAACAGCTGACGGATTTGTTCTTGAGCTGCTGGACCGATCGGACGTGTGTCCGCGCTCTCTTGTATCGTGTTCTTAATAAACATTGTGATTGTTTTCCTACACATCCGCAGTGTGTCTCCTTTATTTCCGCGAGCGTCGGGAGTGCGAGCGCGAGAGTGTGAGTGTGTGATAGAGCGACGCGCGGAGCGCAACAATATTTTAACAGTATATATATTGTTTATATTTGTATATTTTTTTCTATTATTTATATAGAGTTGCATTATATAGAGTTTATTTATATAAAATTGCCAAATTCGTACCACTAAATTAAGCTATTTAAGCTATTCTTTATTATATTTCGCATTCGATACTATTTTGAACACAAATCAAAGTTGAAAATTGTAGCTTGATATTTTAGGCACCTGTTACATGTTAAACCTTTTAGTAATAACAAAGTAAATTTGTTATAAGCTTTTCTGTAACATGCTCTGCAAAATGCATGATTTAGGAAATTGGTCATCTAAAGCGTACCTATGGATCTCTTAAATTATATCATCTTTGGGGTTCTTGGAGGTAATTGATTAAAATGGAACACCCTATATGGGGCATTCTTTCTCTCAAAATAGCCACCCCTCTGCACATTTTATTTTTGAAGATAAAATGCTTTGCGAGATCTCAAAATTTCCGTCGACAACTCAATTTTTGGATGCCGTATGGCGATTTTCATTTACATTCAAGGGTGGGGCAGTATGACCAAAATATCGCTCAAACCACCCTAAAAAATAGGAAAGTATGCAAATAACATCTAAAATCTTAGCAGTTTCTATCAAATTCGATGCAACTTTGAAACAAAATGGTTTATGACATCCAATTAAATAGTTTTCAGACGTTACCCCCCATTATAATCAAAATCAACCCTTCAAAACCACCCCTGAATCATCATTTCGACAAATTGACAATTATTCTAAAACAAATAGAGTAAAAAAATTTAAATAGAGTTCACGGGCCGTGAAATTCTTTCAGAATATATTTCAATCAAATTCACCTCCATAAGGATCATAACCAATCAATAAAAATCATCCCCTACACATCATTTAGACAACTGGGCAATTATTCACAGGCAATTAAATATAAAACTTTTTTATTAAGTCTACAGGCCATAGAATTCTAAAAAGAATTCCAAAGTTGTTGATATGATTTTTAGGGGATGATTTTTAAGGGCTGATTTTGATCATCATGGGTGTGAATTTGATCAAAATACATTCTGATAGAATTCTATGGCCTGTAGACTTAATAAAAAAGTTTTATATTTAATTGCCTGTGAATAATTGCCCAGTTGTCTAAATGATGTGTAGGGGATGATTTTTATTGATTGGTTATGATCTTTATGGAGGTGAATTTGATTGAAATATATTCTGAAAGAATTTCACGGCTCGTGAACTCTATTAAAATTTTTTTACTCTATTTGTTTTAGAATAATTGTCAATTTGTCGAAATGATGATTCAGGGGTGGTTTTGAAGGGTTGATTTTGATTATAATGGGGGGTAACGTCTGAAAACTATTTAATTGGATGTCATAAACCATTTTGTTTCAAAGTTGCATCGAATTTGATAGAAACTGCTAAGATTTTAGATGTTATTTGCATACTTTCCTATTTTTTAGGGTGGTTTGAGCGATATTTTGGTCATACTGCCCCACCCTTAAATGTAAATGAAAATCGCCATACGGCATCCAAAAATTGAGTTTTTGACGGAAATTTTGAGATCTCGCAAAGCATTTTATCTTCAAAAATAAAATGTGCAGAGGGGTGGCTATTTTGAGAAAGAATGCCCCATATATATATATATATATATATGTATATATATATATATATATATATATATATATATATGTATATGGGGCATTCTCCGTGAAATCAGACACCCCCCCTGTCCAAAAATTGGGGTCACCTAAAAAATTCATTCGGGGCTCATTTTATAGCTACACATATGTAGTTTTATTTGAGCTGTGGCCTTTTGAAAAATCAACATGGCGGCCCCCAATATGGTGGCCGAAGTCTGCGGGTAACGAGGTACGACTGATGAAATCGTTACTTGGAAGTTATAAAACGGTGTGTTAATGGGTTTATTTAGTAGTTAGCATTGAATCCATGAAAAAAATGAATTTTTAGTTTGTCCAAAACCAATATGGCGGCCAAATTATCCGTGAAATGCTAAAAAATAACTATTTCGTTCTTTAAAAATTACAAACTGCGTTCAATTTCCATGAAAATTTATATCATGATACATTTTGAGATGTTGATCATAAATTAACAATTGGGACGTCGTATTTGAATATGACAAAACCCAATATGACGGCTGTATATTCGAAAAATGCTAAAAAATAATGACGTCGATATTCAAATCATACAGACTCGTTCTAATTATTATTAATTTGAGTGTTACGGTATTTTTTAATTGCTGCTCATCAACAAGAATGTTTAATTTCAATATGTTGAAACCAACATAGCGGCCAGTTTATAAGTAAAATGCTGAAAAATGATTATCTTGTGAAATAAAACTCACAAACTTTGTTAAATTTTGTGGACAATCTGTCTCTCCTGCCTTCACTGGCTGGACAGTCTGCCTCTCTTGCCTTCACTGGCCGGACAATATGTCTCTCTTGCCTTCACTGGCCGGACAATCTGTCTCTCCTGCCTTCACTGGCTGGACAGTATGTCTCTCTTGCCTTCACTGGCAGGACAATCTGTCTCTCCTGCCTTCACTGGCTGGACAGTCTGCCTCTCTTGCCTTCACTGGCCGGACAATCTGTCTCTCCTGCCTTCACTGGCTGGACAGTCTGTCTCTCTTGCCTTCACTGGCAGGACAATCTGTCTCTCCTGCCTTCACTGGCTGGACAGTCTGCCTCTCTTGCCTTCACTGGCCGGACAATCTGTCTCTCCTGCCTTCACTGGCTGGACAGTCTGCCTCTCTTGCCTTCACTGGCCGGACAATCTGTCTCTCCTGCCTTCACTGGCTGGACAGTCTGTCTCTCTTGACTTCACTGGCTCGAAAGACTACCTGTCTTGCCTTCACTTACTTATTCAATGTCAAAATGAAGAAAAAGTTCATATTTTGTCGACCAGTGTAACCAGAAATGTACTTAAGTTAACCAAATGAGATGATTTTTTATCGGTTTATGGACTTATTCAGATACTAAGGCATATATGCCGTATCTCGTAAACTAGATCTGATAGACCACAAATCTGACAGTATACTTGGATTCTGCACCTCACAATTACCTAGGAACACTTAAGAAATCGCAAGCAACAAAATGTGTAATTGGAAAGAGTTTGTATGATTTGAATATCGACGTCATTATTTTTTAGCATTTTTCGAATATACAGCCGCCATATTGGGTTTCGTCATATTCAAATACGACGTCCCAATTGTTAATTTACGATCAACATCTCAAAATGTATCATGATATAAATTTTCATGGAAATTGAACGCAGTTTGTAATTTTTAAAGAACGAAATAGTTATTTTTTAGCATTTCACGGATAATTTGGCCGCCATATTGGTTTTGGGCAAACTAAAAATTCATTTTTTTCATGGATTCAATGCTAACTACTAAATAAACCCATTAACACACTGTTTTATAACTTCCAAGTAACGATTTCATCAGTCGTACTTCGTTTCCCCCAGACTTCGGCCACCATATTGGGGTCCACCATGTTGATTTTTGAAAAGGCCACAGCTCAAATAAAACTACATATGTGTAGCTATAAAATGAGCCCCGAATGAATTTTTTAGGTGACCCCAATTTTTGGACAGGGGGGGTGTCTGATTTCACGGAGAATGCCCCATATATATATATATATATATGTGTGTGTGTGTGTGTGTGTGTGTGTGTGTGTGTGTGTGTGTGTGTGTGTGTGTGTGTGTGTGGTGTGTGTGTGTGTGTGTGTGTGTGTGTGTGTGTGTGTGTGTATTATAATAACTGTAATAATAATAATAATAATAATAATAATAAAAATATATATATTAGTATTTTATATATTAATATTTAAATACACATTTATTACTTCATTTTTCTTACCTTTATTGTCTGTAATTTTCTCGACCTCGATTTCTTCTATCCCAATTGTAGTGTGCAGATGACAATTGATATAAGAACTGCATAAATCATTCTTGTTGCCGGCGAATTCCACTCCTTCTTCCTCTACGTCTCCATAAATCTTTACAATTACAACATACAATGTTACTATACGATTATATAATAATATAGAATATAATATATATAAATCTAATTAGCTTTTATAATAATTGCCAATTGCAGTGAAAGTAATATAATGTTAACACTGCTTTTGCTGTAATTGGCAATAAAGTTGAAACTATAATTATACAAATGCTGATTAGGTGTATATTACAAAATTCATTATCAAATACAAATTAAATACAATTATAAAATCATAATTAATTAATTAAAATATTGTTACCTGGAACATCGCTTGAAGAGCTCTCGTTTTCAACAATAGTAGGATCATCAGTAAGATGATCAACTGCAGGAACAGAAGTTCCAGGACGATCAACAGTAGAACGAGAAGTTATAGGACGATCAACTGCAGGACAAGAAATTGTAAGACGATCGACTGCAAGACGAGAAGTTGTAGGACGATCGACTGCAGGACGAAAAGTTGTAAGACGATCAACTGCAGGACGAGACGTTGTAGGACGATCAACTGCAGGACGAGAAGTTGTAGGACGATCAACTGCAGGACGAGACGTTGTAGGACGATCAACTGCAGGACGAGAAATTGTAGGACGATCAACTGCAGGACGAGAAATTGTAGGACGATCAACTGCAGGACGAGAAGTTGCAGGACGATCAACTGTAGGACGAGAAGTTGTAGGACGATCAACTGGTTGATTTATCAGCAGAGCAATCACCAACGGGACGATCACCAGCAGAACGGTCATCAACGGGACGATCATCAGCAACACAATCATCAACGGAACGATCATCAGCAGGATCACATTGAGTAAGAACGTTCATAGGACTTAAATCAAATTTTGTGAAGTCGTAGTCAAGTAATTCGTCGACTTCCATCTAAAATTAGGATATTAGTTAGATGGATCACATTCATCAAAATTTATGTAATTTCTTTACGCGTTTAATACAAATGTACTTACATTTTTCGGTGTATTTTTCGCCATCTTCGTCTTTTTATCTTTCTTGTAGTTATCTTAAATGGTAGCACCAAGGTAGCGTAATAATCCGTTTCCGTTTCGATTATAATTACGTTTGCACGGCCCGATTTACGGCGAAGTTATAACGTCGGTTATAATCTACTATCTACTATCTAGCGAAACCACTGCCAAGGGAACGGGCTTGGAAAAATTAGCGGGGAAAGAAGACCCTGTTGAGCTTGACTCTAGTCTGGCACTGTTATAACTACTGACATTAAAAGAACGTTTAGACGGCATTTAACGTCAGTAGTTATAACATCGATGTTATAACTTTGCCGTAAATCGGGCTGTGTAAACGTATACTACGTTTACGCGAGCGTTACTTCTGTAGTAACTTACGATAATTCACTCGTTTACGCGGAGTAAATTATCATAAGTTACTACAAAATCCCGTTTATGCGAAGGAATTATCATAAGTTACTACAGAAGTAACGCTCGCATAAACGTAGTAGTAGTCTATGACGCACTTACAAATAATGTAATAATGTATCCGTTGCAGAAAAAGGTAAGCCGAAGGGACGTGATCACAAAACAAAATCATAAATTTAAAAGAGTGTGTTTTTTTTCGCAGTAATGTCACAGTTAAAATTTGAATCACGCGATGGGCGACACGCGCAACGCGGGCGACGCGCGCGACGCGGCCCGAAACAGTCGAAACGGAGATAGAGGGGATACATTCAGCGCGGCGCTGGGCGTACACATACGTGGCTCCTCTCTTGTATGAGTATTATAGACTTATACTACACCCTCAGAAAGAATTTCTAATAATGAGACAAAAAATATTCTTGACATGTTTAATCTCATCACAACCTGAAGCAGTATAAAAATAAAACAATATTAAGATTAAATTAATAATTCCTATTCTCCTCTGTCGAATAAAATAAGATTGACTTAATATCTTGAGACAAGAGTAATATATATAAATTTAAGCTTATATATTCTTGCGTTTAGACTAAACTCAAAATCTCGGATACTCGCAACTCGTGCGTTCGCGTAAAGAGTCACGGTGCGTCTCGCTCCACGCGTACCTACTTGGCGCGAGACACTACCGTGTCTCTTGATCTTCACGCGATGTTAGCCGCGGTGTTAGCGCCACAATATTTAGCGCGAAACCGATGTGTGCTATCGTCTTTCGTCAACGCCAATAACGTGATACGCTATTGACCGAGAACGAAGCGTAAGTGTTTACATCAACGTCGTAGTCGTGGATATAAAGTAAGGCAGAGTAAAACGTAAGTCATGAAAGGCTATTGTACAACAACCTTTTTCGTCTTACGTTTTTCTTTGCCTTAATTAATATCTATGCTACGACAGACGTCTCGTTCTCTCAGCCATACGCGAGTAACGTGTTCGTGCCTGTGGTGGATCTAATTATTGCCTGTGGTGAATCTGATTTATTATGAATAAAAGTTTACTAAATAATATCTGTGTTTTCGCTCATAATATCTGTGTTTCAAAAACCTTTACTTTATTTTATTGCAAAAAGGATCTTGGAAGAATAACATAAGATTCCTGACAATTTACACTAAGAAAAAAATGTCCTGGATTTTAGTAAATATTTTAGTTTGCATACAACTGTAACTCCATTTATTAAATAAAGAAAATTTTCCTTTTTATTAGTATATGTGTATTTATTGAGAAAAAAATATACTAATAAAAAGGAAAATTTTCTTCATTTTAATAAATAAAGTCACAGTTGTATGCAAACTAATATTTACTAAAATCCAGAACATTTTTTTCTCAGTGTACAAATTTTTTTCCGCAAGAGTATAGAATAAGATTTCCTTCAGATCCGTCTATAGTTGAATCAAGAATATTATGAGATTGTTACAAATTGCTATCTAAATCTTTCTGAGAAAATTAGAGGGATAGCATCAAGATTATTTTATTCTAGATTTAAGAATTCCTCTATTTAAGATTAAAATATTCTTCTTTCAATACTTGTTCGCGAAATCGCTGATATTTCCCGACGATGGAGCGGGATGAGAAGGACGTGCGTATAGGGTGTCAACGAATTATTTCTTTTGTTTAATGTAACTCAGACCACAGTCTGAGCCGTCTTTAATGCGTCCAAATATGTACAATCTGACCTGAGAAACGATGAGCGGTGTATAAATGAAAAGTCTTTGATGCGCGAGACAATTATATGAATTGCCTCGCTCGTGGTGATTCGCCCGGTGAGCCGTTGAGACACGTGGCGGTCGGCACTAGCGCACGTGTGAGCCTGAGTCGTCGTGTTGATGTACCAGAGCTGGATGAGCGGTCTCTTTACACGTTAAAGTATCTCGGCAGCTTCAATCACTGCGATGGGCACTTTGTCCGTATTTCCACTCGAGAAACGCACAGAGCACACGTCGTACGTCTACTCACGGCGCAGACATGTTGTCTCTCTACTCCGCGAGGGAGAAGTTGGCGATGAGCGCGCCCGTGCTTGCGCAAGCTGCCGCGTCGATCCGGCCTGTCGATACCCGATCGATGCTGCCATCTGATGAGATGGCGCAACGCGATAGCGGAATCTCGAACAATACTAAATATGATTGTCCCTATTTCGATCCTATTTTATGATAGATTGAAGAGTAATAGCATTGTATCTAGAAGTCTTTTCTGTGGGTGTACGTTATGCGAGCGTTACTTCTGTAGTAACCATAAAGAATAGAGATAAGGAGGCCGAACTAGCATGGAGAAATCGTCAAAATGTGTGACTGAATGCCGAGCCAGATAGTAGTTTGGTAATGCTCCGCAAGGTTGCGTTTTCGTCTCTCGGGACTCACACCTACACGGACTTTTGTCCGTGTGTTAGTTCTGTTTTGGTTTTTGTAGTGTATGCGAGTAGCATCTCATGTAAAAGTTCATGTAAGTTACGAAAGTAACCTTCAGGGTCATATGTGTGAGTTTACGCGCGTGGCAACAGCGTGCGTACGGGCGAGCGACACTCACTCTCGCTGGGACTACCGAGCCATTCACACGGCGTACTCGAGTCCCTGTACATTCCATCGCTTCTTACAATATACTTACTGTTAATGTCATACTGTGTGTTCTTGTTAACTGTTCCCCTTTTCTCCTACCTCGCGAACATAACAGTTTTCAAGAAAATGTTTACGGTTTCTCCATTGATGTTGCTTTTCGACAAATTGTGAGTTTTTATTAGTGCATAGAAAAATGACAAAAGTGTGTGCTTATCCTGATTGCAAATCAGGGCATGCTTATGAAAGGAAAAAAATACATTGCTTAATATACCTAACAAAAGTTTGTTCAAATTCCCAAACAAGGTATTCATTCTAATATTGAAATATATTTGTGTTGAGTTCTTTGGGGAAAAAGATCACTATAGAACATCTTCCTAATTTTTATTAGAGTCTTCTGTTGTGCCCCCTGTTTGTGCGAAGGGGCACCTGGATCCTTTTTGGTCCACGGAGGATACGGAGTCGATGAAATTAAATAGCACTTTTTGAATAAAGGATAACTTTTAATAGTCACTCTGCGTTACAATCGTTATTCGCGTTTGATGCCCGTTACTGGTCTGCTCCCTGACTCACATTGCCCTCTCGTCTCCTTTTGTCGCTTCCTTTTGTATCCTCGTCCTGTCCTTCGTTATCGCTGAGTTGCTCGGTCGTATGTGGGCCGATCGCGCAACTCCTCTCGTTCTGATTCGGCTTGCGTAATTCTATCGGACTTTCGCGGTCGCGTTCCTTATTGTTATTCTCGGTCTTTCTTCTTTATTATTAAATTCTTTTCTTTAAACAGTATTTCTTAATCTATTTCGTAATACTAATTGGGGCCGCAACATCCCTCCCCCTTTGAGAGAAGGAAACTACGGTCTGTAGTTTTCGTGACAATGTTTTGTTGCTTATATCCTACTCCTATTTCTATTAGGGTGGTTTATTTTCTTTATTGTTTTCTGGGGTTACATTTTTCTTATTTTCTAGTATAATATCGCTGGGTCGCCCTGTATGTGCGGTTGGGCTCTTGCTCGTTTCTTGTTTCTTTTTATTATATAGGTGCTTATTCCTATTACGCTTAGTATTATTATTATCGTGAGTGTCGATCCTACGGGGTATATGATGTAGGGATTTTTTATTAGGGTGTCTTGGGGTTTTTCCAACTCTTTATTTATGTCGCTTATGTCTAGGCTTAATTCCATTAATTCGTTCGGATTTCTAATTACAGGTTCTAGTCTAATTTCTTTTTTCGCTTGTTCGTTAGTATTTTTATTTTCGTTTGTTAGTGTTAGGTTAAAATCTGCTAAGTGCATTTCTATTTGTTTCATAGTTTGTCTTTTTGTTTTTATAGTAACGTCGGGTGTGGTTAGTTTACAATTTTCGTTTATACTTAGTTTTCCTGTTCGTTCGATTTCTACTTTCTGTTCCGCCTGGTCGTTACATTGAATCGTTAGCTTTTGTTTCTTCGGCGTCGAGAACAGCCACGTTTGTGGTTCGCTTACTGTTATCCATAGGGTTACATTAGATAGTATCTGGCGTTTTTCGCAGGTGTTTACGTACCCTGGCGTTTTTACATAGACTTGCACCTCGCATGGTGCGTCGGCTTTTATAAAATATATCGGGTAAATCTGGTTACATACGTATTTTACTCCGTTTCTTTTACACTTATCTAAATCGCGCTCCTCAAATGTTATGTAATTATGATTTTCTTTGTCTATCGCTAAAATATTGTGAGTAATCCTTAAAAATGTAAAAATATTCGCGTGGTTGTGGATAGGTAGTGGTGTCGTTTTTATTATTTCATACACGGGGTATGCTACCACGGGAAATTTGATTATCGTATAAATATTCGGGTTATCGTAATACGCGTTAATTTCTACGTAGTTTTGTATGTCGTTCCAGTTCTCCAGTCTAACTTTAAATGGGAAATGAGATCCTCGCGTCAATTGTGACGTCGCCTCTTTTAATTCCGTTATTATTTTTTCTATCGGTAACAAGCGAGTGAGTATGATTCCTTCTCGCGAATATGTGAGGTAATCTATCGTGTCTTCCACGTCTTCTATTAGATCTTCTGTAATTGTGGTTAGTACTAATAACTGTTCGTCTACTTTTTCTCTTTTGGCGTACAGTGCTGTGTCCACCTGTATCCGTGTCGTGACGTTCGTCAGCAGTTGCTCGTTATGGTATAACGATTTTTCTAAGGCCTCCATGTGGCCTATTGTGGCATTTATCACCTTTAATTGACTTTTCGCGGTGTGCCGTAGAGTCTGTTGCTGATTTTGTATCAGTTCAAGCTGCTCCTGTATGTGTTTTGCGTCGTCGGCATCCATAGTGCCGAACAGCGTTTTGCTGATCGTGCCGATCGCATCTATTAAACCACGTTTATTATCGTTTGTTCTATATATAGACTGTAATCGCGTTAGTAATTGCGTTAATTTTTCGTTATCTTTCTCTATTGTATGGAGGATGTTTTTGCACGCCTGTTGCGTGTCCTTTGCGATTATCGTTTCGCATAACTCTTCGGTTTGCCGTAGAAATTCTTGAAGTTGGTGATATCGGTTTCCTAGGGTTGCTATGTCTATTTTGATCGCTAATTTCCATGTAGCTTCTACCTGTTGTAATTGTCCGGTTCTCTCGAAGTATATTCCCGGCTCGCTGCTGAATTGTCGTATCTCGTACGATGGTGCTGTCTCAAGTTTCGCTTTATTCGCGAAGTGCTGGACGACGATCAGCGTCCTGTAAGATAAGGACTCGTGTTACTTTTCTTCGAATTTTTTCTTTGGCTTGGTTATGCCTTCTCCTTAATTTTTCATCGCGCGTTTAGTTGTTCTTGACGCTTAGATCTGAGCACATTATTCGTTGCGCTGATTTGTGATACCATCTAAAATGAGGTGCATACGGTGTGACCGCTATTTTGCTCCATCAACGTGTGATGCGTGTTGGCGCACGTATTGGCTACGCGCCGCTCGTGCGGGCGCCGTGAGCGTGAGTGCCGCGCCTCGTGCGCCTAGTGCGCCTAGTGCGCCTAGTGCGCGGGTGGCTGCGAATTTAGGTTCGGGGCCGACGTCGCCCCCTCCCTCCTACGCGGAAGTGTTATTAACACCTCCGGGCACATGGGTGCCCATCATGCCCTTGGAAGTCTCGGTGGATGTGGCCACCGGTCGACGGGTGGTGCGGATGGTTCGCCGTGCTTGATGTTCGGTAGGTACTTATTATTTTATTTATCTTACTTTTTTAATCTCGTCTACTTTCTATCGCCTACTTTCTATTGCTTGCTCTTTTGCGCTTTTTACTGTTCTATAAAGGGCTTTAATCGGTTTACGTGTACTCGCGTGGTTTTCCGTCCCTTTTTGATCGTGTAATTGACGTCTGGGTGTTTTTCAATTACTTCGTACGGTCCTATCCACGGGGATTCTAATTTTTTCGATCTCCCTCTACGCACCGTTTCGTTGTGCAAGAGAACTTTGTCTCCCACTCGGAAATTGATTTCTTTTGTCTTCTTATCATACGTCTCCTTGGCCTTAGATTTTTCGTTCCGCAAATGTTCCTTTGCAACTCTTTGTGTCGCTCTTAATTTTTCTTTCAGCTCTTGCGCGTAATCGTCGTAAGTATACGTTGGTTTTGGTGGTTGCGACAGTGCCGTCGGTAGTGTCGCTCGGTGCCCGTATACCAATTCAAAGGGTGTAAACCCGGTCGCCGTGTGTGGCGTCGTGTCATACGCGAACATTGCGTATGGCGTCCATTCGTCCCAGTCTGTCTGGTCCGCGTTAATATAATGTCTCAAGTATTCTGCTAACGTCCTATGAGAGCGTTCTAATGCTCCATTGCTCTCAGGATGGTACGCCGTTGTTTGAATTTTTTCGATCTTCAATAATTTACACGTGCTTTTAAATATCTCGCTAAGGAAATTCGTTCCTCGGTCTGTCAGTACTTTGTCGGGGATACCGTATTCAAAGATGATCTTTGTGACAAATTCTTTCGCGATTGTATTCGCTTCTTGATTAGGTACGGGTATCGCTTTACTGAATTTTGATAAATTATCCTGAAACGTGAGGATATATTTATTTCCGTTTTCGGTCACCGTCAGTGGTCCTACTATATCTAGAGCACATTTTTCGAACGGTTTGTCCGCGGTGTCTGTGATTACTAAGGGTGCTTTATTTTTCCGCGATAATTTGTTCTTCTGACACAATTCGCATTTATTAATGTGCTCTTCGACGTCTCGAGTTAATCCTCTCCAATTATGCGTCAACCTTATTCGGTTTATGGTGCGTTCCACACCTTGATGTCCTCCTACAGGTGCATCATGGTATTCGTATAATATACGTTGCTTCTCTTCTTCTGTGTATTTTCTTTCGCTCTCCTCTTCGTTGTTCTCTTCCTTCTCTATCTTGTTGATATCTGTCGGCACATGTCGACTCAGCGCATCGGCGTTTCTATTCTCTTGACCGGCCTTGTGTACGATAGTGTAGTCGTATTCCTCTAATTTTAACCTCCATCGGATTAATCGGGATCCGGGGTCTTTTACGTTAAATAGCCAAACCAATGATTTATGGTCTGTCACTATAGTAAATTTTGTTCCATAAACGTATGGTCGGAAGTGTTTCACCGCCCATACTATCGCTAATAATTCTTTCTCAGTAGTGTTGTAATTTTGCTCGGCCTTTGATAGTACTCTGCTCGCATACGCCACGGGTTGATCTTGACCTATCTTTCCCTGTGACAGTATGGCTCCGATTGCGTAGTCTGACGCGTCGGTCGTCACTACAAATTCTTGGGAGAAGTCCGGGTATTTTAATACCGGTGCTGTAGTTAATTTTTCTTTAAGTATTTTAAATGCGTTTTGTTGTTCTGCGTTCCACTCGAATTTGATATCCTTTTTGGTCATTTTTGTGAGTGGCTTGGCGATTGCTGAGAAATCTTTAATAAATCTTCGGTAATATCCGGCTAATCCTACGAAAGCCTGGATGTCTTTTACCTTTGTTGGTTTCGGGAAGCTTTTTACTGCTTCTAGTTTTGAAGGATCTGGCGAGATTCCGTTTTCTGTTATTACATGTCCGAGATACGTCACTTCTTTCCGAAGGAATTCGCATTTATCGGGCTGTAATTTCAAATTGTACTTTCTCAGTCTTTTTAGTACTTCTATTAACCTTTTATTGTGCTCTTGTAAACTTGCTCCGTATACTATTATATCGTCTAGATATACTAAGCATTGTAATCCTACTAGTCCTGCTAGAACGGCTATTATTGCTCGTTGAACGTTGACCGGTACGCTGCCCGCCTTCGTGGTAATCTTATGCGCGACGATATCAGTGCATGTCAGTGGCTCTCCTTCCACATGCAATACATCGCTGTAATCTCTGCAAATTTCCATAATGGCTTTCTTTTCTTCTTCATTTAAGTGTTGCGTGCGTATCAATTTTTCGGCTCTTTCGCTACGCGGCATTGTTTCTTCTGCCTTGTTTACTTGGTTTACTTCTATCTCTTCTGCTTCTTCTTGCTCTAACTCCTCTAATGTCACTTGCGGCATTAGCATTTCGACTGTCTTCTCAGTCGTATTCAATATGCTTGCTGGACATAGAAAGTTTTCTGGCATCACTAGGCAATTTCCTATGAACACTCCTGGCATTGTCTCTTCTGCCTGTATTATTCCTAGTGAATTTTTATCGGTCGCGACTTGTACTATTGTCTCGCTTCGCGGTTTTAAAACCATTTTCTTATACGGATATAATTTTAGTGTGCTTTTCCCTATGCGTATTGAGCTTGATTCGTAACTATATGACGCTTGATGCTTCTTTATAAAATCTACGCCTAGTATCCCGTCGTAGTCAATCGGAAAATCATCCTTGACGACATATATCGTGTGCTTGATCTTTCTATCTTTCAAATCTATAGTCGCTGTAAATTTTCCAATCGTATGGGTTTTATGACCTGTTACTCCTGTAAGGGCCATTTTATCCTCTTCTATCATTGTTTCGCCTTTCAAATGTTTTACTTTTATTATTGATACGGCCGCTCCGGTATCAAACAGTAAATTTATTTTTTCGCGCTTCGCTTCTCGCATGGGCAGAGTGATTAAGTCCAGCCCTGCATGCTTCCGCGGCTTGTTCGTCATGTGTGACACCTGATACTCTAATGCCGGTCGGCGGTGCTTTGTGTCCTCTTTGTCTTCTTCATCGCTATTCGCGGCTGAATTGCTGTCTTTTTTTCTCGGTCCATTCGTTTTCGGATGAAAGTTTTTGTTTTGTCCTCTCGGATTATTAGGTTTGTGGTGGTTTGTTCTTTCTTTATTTGGTCGACCATTTAACAGCCAACATTCTTCGCGCATGTGTCCTGCTTTCTTACAATAATTGCAGACTTTATCTATCGCGTTTACGCGGGGTGTCCTATCGGGTTTCGGTAAGGAGAAACGGTTCGCGTATCTACTGGTACGACATTCTCTTCCGTGATGCCCGTATTTTCCGCATTTTTGGCATTGTAATATCGCTCGGTTATCGCGCGGTTGCGGCGAGTACGCATAATTATTTTTGGGACGCGGCGGAATTCCGCTTGGCCCGTTTACTTTTTCTTCGGCGCTTGCTCCGGCAATCGCTTCTTGCAAGGTTGCGAAATGTTGAGCTCGGACAAGTAACTTGATCTCGTCTCTCAATCCTAATTGGAAATTCTGTAATGCCTGTTGTTGAATCGTTTCTAATATAGTTCGCTTGCTTTCTATCGTGTGATTTCTTCCCTCTATCATGGAGTCGTATAGCTCCATTGCTAGTTTATCCGCTCTTAATCCGAATGCTCTTGCATTTTCTCCGGGTTTTTGCTTGAGTGTATTGAACTCTAGTTGTAAGTGTGTTGTGCTTTTGCGGCTCAGATAGCAAACTTCTAATTCTTTCTTTAGTTGTGCGAAATCTCTTATTTCTCGCGTTTGAAAATCTATCATCGCTCTTCCTTTTAGCTTTGTGCATAATACTGCTTCTAATAGCGTTCCTTCTTCCATAGGATTTATGTTTTTTATGGCATATGACGCGGCGCTTAAGAATTCTTGCAACTTACTCGAGGATCCGTCGAACTCGGGTATCATATCTCGTGCCTCTTTTAGACGTAGATATCCGATAGCGCGTTCTGCTTGGTTCCGGATATCGTATGACGTTCGTCCGTACGTTACTTCGAACGGGAGGTTACTTGGCTCGCGTCTCGCGACAAATTCGCGGCGTTCAGGATTCGCCGTTTCTAGTTGATTTACGCGGTCTTGCAAGTTGCGGATTCCATTTAATATCTCGTCGAGAATGGCATCTCTATCGTCCGGTTGTAATCCGGGAATTCGGTTACGATTATTCGCCGGTGTTCTCCTCTGAGATAACACTCTATTAAGGCGGTCGATTTCTGCGTTTACGTCTTCTGGAGTTATCTGCGCGTTGTCATTTACGTTATTCGCGTCGTGGTTGCTATTAGTTGCTTCCGCCATCTCGAGTACGTTCACGTTTCTTGAGGCAGAATAATACTCGTGCGGATTAAATACGCTGCTATCATATGAGGTTAATGAAAACTCTCGTCTGTGTGTTAGCCTACTGGTCGTACTGTCCGCGTCTTCGGATTGTGTGTGCGCGTGTGAGGGGTGGAGTCTATCTTCGTCGGGGCAGTTATTTTGTCCTATTACTCTCGCGTCTAAAATTACAACGGAATCGTCGAATTGTTCGCGTTCGATTACGCTGTTCGGGTGTAATTCCGGTTCCGATTCGCTTTCGCTTGAGTAGTACGCGTCTAAATTTCTACGCACGGTTTCGCGATTATCGCTTACGACTTCTTCGGTCGTTTGCACGGGGCTTAACGGTCTATTTCTACGTGCTCGTCGTGACGTCCCGCTATGGAGCCACGATTGGTTTAGTTCCGCAGGTGGATTTTCGTTTTCCGACATCTACGGTAATTGCGTTTTACATAATTTGCTTAATCGACTTACATTACGGTCGCTAGTCGCATGTTGCTGGTCGGTGCTCGTGCCGCTTTATCAGTCGGTGAGCCCTCGTTGAGGTAGGTCGGTGCCGTCTCGGGTTACGCTGCTTGCTTGTCCCTCGTCGGCCGCTACCGTGTTGTCCGCTGCTTTTGAATCTGGCTGCCGTGTCTCCGTTGAGGATGTTGCACTGCCTCACTGATTCACTTGTATTTCTTTTTCAGCTGTCGTTCCCGTCTTCCTGCCAATGGATTCCACCGCTGCCACCATTTGTTGTGCCCCCTGTTTGTGCGAAGGGGCACCTGGATCCTTTTTGGTCCACGGAGGATACGGAGTCGATGAAATTAAATAGCACTTTTTGAATAAAGGATAACTTTTAATAGTCACTCTGCGTTACAATCGTTATTCGCGTTTGATGCCCGTTACTGGTCTGCTCCCTGACTCACATTGCCCTCTCGTCTCCTTTTGTCGCTTCCTTTTGTATCCTCGTCCTGTCCTTCGTTATCGCTGAGTTGCTCGGTCGTATGTGGGCCGATCGCGCAACTCCTCTCGTTCTGATTCGGCTTGCGTAATTCTATCGGACTTTCGCGGTCGCGTTCCTTATTGTTATTCTCGGTCTTTCTTCTTTATTATTAAATTCTTTTCTTTAAACAGTATTTCTTAATCTATTTCGTAATACTAATTGGGGCCGCAACACTTCCTCTTCGAAAGAAATGGGAAGAAGTTATCGGTCGTGCAGCCAAAGATTCTGATTTCCTTTGTGAACTCCATTTTCGTGAGGAGGACATCATAAGAAATTATCAAACTATTTTACCAGGTGGAATAAAACACATCATGAGTCGTGGCAAAATTTCGTTAAAAACCAATGTGATTCTATTTGCACACACTTCAATTGTAAATATAAACATAAAGCAAAATTTTAATTGTTAACCACAAAAAAACAAATTTTTTCTCAACTTTTGTCTAAATACCAATTTATTCTTCTCCACCAACACCAAACGTCGTAGTTGATGAAATCACTTTGAATGATACTGCAGAATTTCACTCTACTAATATTTTTAACATTTTTCAAAACTCATCAACACGTGAAATTCTTAATGAAAGAGACGTCAAATCCTTATTCAATGACAGACAATCATACACGTCAAGTAGCGAAAAAAGAAAACGCTGAGCCGTTTTCACTGATGAAAATGGAATCACCAATAATATTAGTCCAGTAATCGAGAAACCATGCACTCATGAATCAACCCATGAAAATGTAATAATTTCATCAAAAATTCTCAAAGAAAGAGATGTAAATCTCACACCTATGAGACAGACACATGAGTCAAATATTAGAAAGACACTTTTGAAGATTGCTTCAACGGATGAAAATCCAATTGGCAATGTTCTTAGTCCAACAATTAAGAAACAGTGCATTCATCCATCATCTGACACAAATGTCAATGTTTCAAAAAAAATACCAATAATAGATCAGAACGTTTCGTGGACAAGTAGAATTTCACAAGAGAGTGAAATGTCAAACATTTTTACCATTAAAAAAAATGTATAAACAATTGGAAGCGAGAACTTTACCGGACGGCTGGAGTAAGGTTCTTTTGAACAATAGTTTAATGGTTGGATACTGGGGCTCAAGTGTTGGTCCACCGAAAAAACAATTTTATATCCACAAAGATGGATCCGTTGAGGTAAGTTTATGATTGCTAGAGGAAGAACTGGTACCAAACCTAATTCTTTTCATTTACCGTCAGGTCTTCATAAATGGACATTCTACATCTGTACCCGGGTTGAAACCTGGTACGACTGTTAGTAACATATTAAAGAACATAGAACTCTTTCAAAACTTACTTTTATGTGATGGCACTGGATTGAAAGACAGGTAATTCACATGTTTCAACCCTTTCGAGAGAAGTGGGTACATGCACTTGCTTGTTTCTTGAGTAAGGTTGTGCAAAGAGTTCTGTCGTGCACTGCCTTATTTTGGAGTGTTTGATGCTCCTTGAACAAAGCGGTTTTCAGTGTAATGTTATTACCACTGACGGTGCAACTTGGAATCGAAGCACTTGGAAAAGGTTTAGGATAGAGGGAGAGAATGTGTTTTGCGAACATCCATACGACATAAAACGAAAATTGTGGTTTTGTTCCGACTTCCCCCATTTAATAAAAAACTTACGGAATTTCATAATAAAGAGTCCGGAAACATGGGTAAAAATTCTTCGACATTTTAAAATAAAGTCCACAGCTCTGACCCCTTCCTAAAAGTATAGAATTAATTAATTGATTTTCTTCTATAGACACCTGATCGAAAATTTAACGCTAATCTTAAAGATGCAGAACCGACAATAAAATTTATCAAACGGATAGGCAAATTGATAAAAGCTATGATGTCTCGGAAGCCATCTGATGCATTGAAACCTAACACTCAAAGTCACCAAGTAATCAAGAACTTCCTGAATTATTTGAAAGAATGGGAGAAAGAAGGAAAGAACCATAATTATAACTTCCTGTCAGATAGTACCAGTCATGGTTTGAAAGTCACATTAAGTGCAACACTGGAGATTCTTCAGTTCTTGACGTATGAAAATAATTATAAATACTTAATGACAGCCAGATTGAATCAAGACGCATTAGAACGATTCTTTGGCTTAGCGAGAGGAGTGTGTGGTTCTAATGACCACCCTGATTCAATATTGTTTAGCCAAATGTTCAGATTGATGAGCACTTATTCTCTGATTAAACCGAGTAAGGGGAGTAATGTTGCTGGAGGCGAAATGCTAAATTCTTTAATAAATTTCAAAGATTTATCTCAAGACCATAGCGGACGTCAAGAATTCCAAGAAGTTATGGATAGTATTATTGAAATGGGGAAATCTCCGGAAAATCATATTCATAATCAAGTTACAAGTAACAAAAAACCGGAACAGAGTGAGACCTAAGAAGTTCAACGTTCTCTAATGGGGTACATGGCTGGATATATTGTGAGGAAATCGCATAGGTGGACGAAATGTACCGATTGCATTCAATCAACAAATTCAGATCATGCAAATCATGAACTAATTTCTTTATTGTCGCGTGGACATTTAATCTATCCCTCTGAGAGGTTAATTGAATTGATAGAAGAAATGGAGAGAACTGTGTTGAAAACCGTAAATTCGGCAGGTATCAACTGCGATACAATTTTTCAGATAAGTTATGCACTTCAAGAGTTGTCGCTTCCTCTTATTGGATGCTCTGAACATATGGAATCCTTGACGAAGTCCGTAGCTAGTTTTTACATAATAATTCGTGGTGAGTTTTTAGCAAAACGTGTTAATAAACTAAAATCTGCTAGCAGATTGAAAACACGACAAAATCGAAAAAACGCTAAACTTTGAAGACTGTTTACATTAATGACTTTTTATATTAAACATTTAACAAGATGTGATGAGTTTGAAATGCAATAATACAGTGCAATGCAGTTTATCTATACATTAGTATTTTTATTGTTTTTAGTTCCGAGAATATGAAAATTCATCCCAAACACTTATTGATAATAAATTATATGAAAAAAAAATGTAATAACAGATGTTTATTCAAATCCTCATAGTTCTTATCACAATTTTAGTCCTTCTAACAAATGTATTATCCCTGATATATCTTCGAGCGCTTTAATTCTATCAAATGTTATCCAGGGTATTAACTTATTATTATACAATACATTAATTTCTAAAGTGTCCATTATGACAATTTTTACACCTTCCTGGCGATTCTCTAACATTTCCACGAACGAAACGCAATTATCATATCTAATGTCTGCCCAGTTACATGGTTTTTCTATGGCTTTTATATTATTATATAAGTCGATGAAAGTAAATTTTTTAACAATGGAATCGTCTGAGTATCTACAATTATTATCCATGATTCTTAATTGTTGAGTATAAATAATCGGTGGATCGTCGAATAATTAAATAATAAAATGTATGTACAATGAATTGTAGAGACTATAGAACATATTATCTATACAATTATAACATTTACAATTATGGCGTTATTATTTACAATTCAGATATATTATGTACATATGGGCAATTTAATCAATTAAATTTTATTTTAATTTCTCATACAACTCATTTTTCCATCGACAGAAAGGAAAAACGTTCTGTCTCAATTCCTCGCGCAACCTTACACTCAAAAACTGTATCATTAGCAATACTAACGAATCATATATCGAGATCATTGTCATTTAGGAGTCTTCCAAGCTCGTCGGAGATGAAAATCCTTTCCGGAACAGCTGTACTTCTCCATTTAAACACTGAAAAAAAACATTTATCATAATTTGAATAAGTTTAAAATAAAATTTGTGCGTAATGTAACATAATAGAGAACAGAATGTAGCAGTTGATATACTATTCCAAAGTTTCAATAAATATAATAACGTATAATGAAAATATGCCAATACTAACCTCAAACTGGCTTTTTTCACTTTATTTGTATATCGAAGACCTCTTTGTTCTGTTAAAAATTTTCCATATAGTTTCAAATTTTTGGTCCTCGCACTTTCATGTCACATTCAGTATTATGAGAAATACAAAAAAGTACGAGAAATGTCACCGAAGTTATTTTGTATACAGCTAGTATGTGCATGATTCTAACTCCCCATTAGCCTGCAATCTCTCCTTCTCCTCAAGCCATCGGGTACTTTGCAATTGCAATGCCACCTATAGGTACCTATAGGTACTATTACCGAGCCTCGGTTTTCGTCGCATGTCCGAATGCCTAGTTTGGCCTCCTTATTTCTATTCTTCATGGTAGTAACTTACGATATATCACTCGTTTACGCGGAGTAAATTATCGCAAGTTACTACAAAATCCCGTTTACGCGAAGGAATTATCGTAAGTTACTACAAAAGTAACGCTCGCGTAAACGTAGTATTAGGAAGATAGAGACCGCGGGGTGGTTGGCATTCGCAAAGATAAAAGGCTTGCGCTATTCTTATTAATATTTAGGGCGGTATTCATAGTCGGATCTTATTTCAAGCTTTTTAAGTAATATCTTAAGTTGCTAATACGGTAATTTGATTGGCTGAACGAAGCCAATCTTAAGATTGCCTTTGACCAGACTTAAGACGATCTTAGATATAAGACCCGACTATGAATACCGCCCTAAATATTAATAAGAATAGCGCAAGTCTTTTCTTTGCAAATGCCGATCACCGCTGTATCTTCCTAAGTCTATGATTGGTCGCGTTCAGCAGACTAAGCCGCTCAATAACAGTCGAACGTGATTGGTTCTTACTTTTAGAACCAATCAATCAACGCAGACACAACTGTTGAATTCGTCTTATCAACATACTGCGTTGATTGGTTGGTTCTAAAAGTAACAGCCAATCACAGTAGGGTGTATATGAGAATTCTAACTAGGGAGCTCCAAGGGGGGGTGGTACCGCGGGGAGGGGGGGTTACCGCGTTTTCGGGCGCCGCGGGGGAGGGGGAGGGGGGTACCACGATTTCGGGCGCCGCGGGGAGGGGGAGGGGGAACCGCGTTCGCGTTTTCGGTGCGCCGCGGGGGGGGGGGAGGGGAGAACCGCGTTCACGTTTTGGGCGCCGCGGGGTGAGGGGAAGGGTACTGCATTTTTAGGCGCCGCGGGGGAGGCGGAAACCGCGTTCGCGTTTTCGGGCGTCTCGGGGAGAGGGGAACCGCGTTCGCGTTTTCGGCGCGCCGCGGGGAAGGGGGGTCCGCGTACAACGGCCGCGTCGGTCCGCGTGACGTCACACGGCGCGTTCCCGCTCGCGTTCTCTCTCTCCCGTTTCCCCTCGTTGATGTTCTCTCTCGCCTCTCCACCGTTCGCGCGCGTCTTCTCGTTCACGTTCTTTCTCCCCCGTTCGCGCGGTTCCTCTCGCTCCCGTCACCCGTTATCTCTCCCCCGTTCGCGCGCGTCTTCTCGTTCGCGTTCTCTCACCCGTTCGCGCGGTCTCTCTCGCTCCCGGACTCCGTTCGCGTTCTCTCTCCCCCGTTCGCGCGGTCTCTCTCGCTCCCGGCCCCCGTTCGCGTTCTCTCTCCCCCGTTCGCGCGCGTCTTCTTACCTATCCTCACGTTTGCATCCTCTCTCACTTGCCATCTCCATCATTTGCCTATCTATTCGCGTATTCTCTGTCTCCCGCTCGCGGTCATTCTTCTTCGTAGCTCGTATTTATGTCCTCTCTCAACAGTATCTTATTTCTCGAATAGTTCTCATTAATTTATTTAAATAAACCTGAGGACAATATCGCAGCCTAATTCTAATGACATGGAATAGGAGGAACGGTAAATGAAAAGGAAAAATAATTTAAATTTTTTAACCATATTATATGCATTTAATTGTCATGTAGCGCATTATATACAATAGTATCTAAAGCATAGGCTAATAATTCGCAATCAATAATCGAATTTTCATCATAAACTTCACGCAAGATATTTGCCGCATTACATCTGTCGATGATAAATTTCCGCCGTAAAATAGTTACAAATTGATTAAATTTCATATTTACTTCATGCGTATTTTGATACAGCTTGAAATATTCATGTTTGACACATTGTTCGAGCTCGAATATGAAAAGCATAGTTGACGGTTTCATGTACAGACAAGCATTGCACGATGTCAATTTTACAACACTCGCATCGCGCATTTTTACAAGTTCTATAACAGCATCATGAATTGATAACGAAGAACCGATAGTTAATCGCAAAAGTTGTTCAATATCCATACGTCTTTCGATGAGCGCCGTCCATGTTGCATGGGGTAACACTATCCGATTTCCTCGATTATCGCCAAGAATTAATTCAACAAAGTATGTTGGTCCAACGTTGATTCCCACATCCAAATATTTGTAAGCTGTAGATGTCAAGGCAAATCTTCTTTGCAAAATACGTGGCGTATAACGGTGTTTATTAAAACTGAAAAAATACAAATAAATAAGCAAAGGTATGTAAACAGTTTTTGCACAATTATATACAAAAAATTAACGGTACTTACTCATTGTGCTGTTTTATGCACGTTCCAATCGGAACGTAATAATTCACACCGTCAGTGTTCATCGTATCTTCCCCGCTGGCTGCTGGCTGTCCGGGTACGCGGATGACGTGTACCTAGGGGTCAACGGGGAGACCTGGCGGGAGGCACAGAGGTTGGCCAACGTGGCAGCCGCTATAGTGGTGCGCGCAATAAAGGGGCTGGGCCTCCGGGTGGCTCCGCAGAAGACCCAAGCCTGCTGGTTTTACAACCGGCTAAAACGCGGCCCTGGCAGGCCGCGCAGGATTCTGACGGGTAGACCGGGCCGACCCGTCAGGGAACACAGTATGGTGTCTGCCGGGGCCGGGCGGGCTCTGCGGGAACCGCCTCCTGGGGGCCTCTGCCTGGAAGTAGAGGGAGTCCGTGTCCCTATTACCCACGAGATGAAATATCTCGGGGTATGGTTGGGCGGCACGAGCAGCTTCAGTGCGCACGTCGACCGCGCAGTCCCCAAGGCGAAGGCTATGGCCAACAGCCTGGCCAGGCTGTTGCCGAACTTGGGGGGCGTGGGCGGACACGTGCGTCGCCTGTATGCTATGACGGTCCACTCTGTACTCTTGTACGGAGCGCCGGTATGGTCAGATAGGGTCGCAGAGAATCCGGCGCTCTGCGGAAGGCTCGCGGGTGTCCAGCGCCTCATTGCGCAACGGGCATCGCGAGCCTACAGGACCGTCTCGCATATCGGGGCGACTGCCCTCGCCGGAATCCCTCCGGTGGATCTCCTCGTTAGATGTCACGCGAGGGTCTACCGGAGGATCAAGGAAATCGAGGCGAGAGTGGGCGAAGTCACGCCCAGGGCGAGGGCTGCACTGAGGCTGCAGGAGCACGAGACCATGCTCCAGAAGTGGGACGAAAGACTCCTGGACCCCCGCATGGTCTCCGGGAAGAGAATCCGTGAGGCCGTCCAGCCGATTCTCCGCGATTGGGCGGAGAGAAGGGGACGCGGCCTCACGTTTCATTCGACACATGTGCTCGCTGGACACGGCTGTTTCGGCGAGTTCCTGTGCCGAATAGGGAAGGAGCGCACTACCGGCTGCCACCACTGCCCGGAGGCAGTGGACACGGCGCAGCACACTCTGGAGTGGTGTCCGGCGTGGGAGGAGGAGCGCCGTGTCCTCTGGGCGGTGTTGGGGGACGACCTCTCCCCGGCGGCTGTACTGCTGGCGGCAGTCGAAGCACGGGGAGAAGAGAAGTGGCGAGCGTTCACCTCCTTCTGCGGCCGGGTTATGGCGCAGAAGGAGGCGGCGGAACGCGTCAGGAGAGAGGAAGTGGCTCCTCCTGACAATGATGGGAACGGGAGGGAGGGCGGCGGTGGACAGCCACCACCACCGCCCCCGAGACAAGGACGAGGACGACGACAGCGGCAGCAGCAGCAACAGCGGCAAGGGCAGCAGCAACAGCAGCGGGGTCGTCGTCGTCGCCGGGATAGGAGCAGCGGGGATGGGGGTCGGCGACGGGACGGAACACCTCCGCCGCCGACGCCATGCCCCCATACTCGCGCCGCAGCAGCGGCAGCAGCACTGAGAGGGACGAGCCGCTACAGCAGCGGAAGCAGCAACGAGGAGCCGCAACCGCCGCGACGACGCGACGGACAACACCCTCTCGCGGCATCCTCCTCCTCCTCCGAAGAGAGAGAGGCGGCGGGGGATAGGTGACGGCGGGGAGCGGGGATGGTCGGCTCATTGGAAATCCGCGCCACGGTCTTGCTGTAGGCCTCTTATAGGCCTGCTCCCCATTTTGCTCTAAGCGGAATGGGAGCGCCGTGGACGCGGGTGATGATGCCGCCCCTCCCCCTCCCCCCATGCTGGTTCCCGCCCCCGGGCGGGATTTCGGACAGAGGATAAGGAGAGGAGGCCCCCCCCCACCCTTGTGGGAGGCAGATCTCGGGGGCGTGGGCGCGTGGGCGGGGACAACCACGCGTCCGCAGCAAACGCCCCCGCACGAAGGGTGACGGGTTGGGGAGGTGGTGTCCCTCCAACCTGTCACACAAACAAAGGTTAAGATTAGGCCAACAAGGCCTCGAGGCCAGAAGGCCTCAGAATAGGCGCCCACACTGGGCGAGAGGCGCGGGGGGGGTCCTGGACGAATCATTACGCTACCCGGGTCCCCCCTACCGCAAACGCGCCGAGATGGACACCCGCGGGGGTTTTTAGCCGGTAGGAATCCGGCACTCCCCTTGCCTCTCCCCGGAGGCAAGGGGGTCTTCCCCCCTCCTCTCATAGAGGGAAGCTACTGGGCCACATACCGGGCTTGCCCGGAAACCCAGTAGGCGAAGATTTTCCCCGCGTCAAAAAAAAAAAAAAAAAGTGTTCATCGTATCTGGAGGCTGTTTGCGACGTACTCGAACCGTATCAAACTCTTGACTGCGCGCTAGAATCCTCGTAGACTATTTATACATACAAAAAATGCGAATCTTGCAAATTGCGCCGATGTAAGGCTGCTGCTGCGAGCATGCTATTTCAATTGCAGATCCGCACCCACCACCACTCCTCTATCTCTATCTCAAAAATGGGGCTTATAGGAGGCACTAAACAGAAAAAGAACATATCAAGAGACACGGTAGTGTCTCGCGCCAAGTACACGCGGAGCGAGACCGACCGTGACTCTTTTACGCGACGCGACGATTTGCGAGTACTCGAGATGTTGAGATCTCGATAACGAGTGAACGGATCAAGTTCTAAATAGGCTTGATCGATAGCTTGGGGTCGATTTGAAGGGGGGGGGGTACGTTCTTTTCATTTTTCCGCTACGTGCCCTACGAGCGGAGATATTGCGACGCAAAGTCAAAATGTGAAAATTTTATTTTAAGATACGTCATCGTCTACGTCGACGCTCTTATAATATAACTAGCTGGTTACCCGTGTTTCGCCCCGGAGGACATATGTAATAAGGGCTTCGCCTCGGAGGACATATGTAATAAAACACGCAAATAGGTGATAGCGTATATTTACATTTAACGCCAATAGATTTCCGCATCACCCTTGAGGTACTATTGTAAATGCGTTTTTTTTAGTGGTTTCCCCAGTAGGCCTATTCCACTATAAATAAAAATAGCTTAGTCAGTCAGTCAGTCAGTCAGGACATCTTCCTTTATATATATATATATATATATTATTTTTTTACAACACCTCTGGATAAATGATATTTTTTGTTTTATTACTCTTTGGTATTAATATAAATTGATTTTCTGCATTTCCTGTTCTTGATAATCCTACATATAATTGTCCATGCGAAAAACAATTTATACGTAAGTCTATCCCAGGGCCTACAAACTCTTATGGAAGAATAATGACCAGCGTTAGTGGCGCTCTCTGCGATGGGACCCCCGGAAAATAGGAACTACGTTGATATTACCTACCGCCATGTCGGTAACGTCACGCAATAGAAAAGCATAGAAGAGCACAGCGCGAAGACTCTCTAACTCCTTAAGGGGATGCTGGAGCCGCAGGCGAACTCGATCAGCGTCGATAAAGAAGTGCTCACCGACTATATCTGTCCTTGTATAGACAAGGATATAGACAAGGATAGCACCTAACCTTGCATCTTCCACTGGTCTAAGTAATATTTTTTTTTTAGGCTTCAAATCTTACTTCTAATTGCACGATATTATTCCTGACAGTTTTTTGTAGAGGGCTGCATCACTATTTTCTATAGAAAAACTGCAGAATTTTTGTATAAAGCAAATATTGTCGTCAGGTGAAGACAATATTTATAAAAATAAAATTTTTTTTTAGTTTATCAGAAAAAATCATGTACAGCCCTCTACATTTTTGTGCGTACTTTAATCGTGTAAAAGGATTTTCCATTCTGTTCAGCCAATTCAAAGATATTGCTTAGACCGATTATGCCTTGTCGCTGTCACTCCAGGATCCCCTTAACGACAGTTTCGTTTGAACGACGTTGCGCAGTTTTTTTCCATATAATATACCTGTGCAACGACATCATAACAATAATGACACTTACTACGTTTACGCGAGCGTTACTTCTATAGTAACTTACGATATATCACTCGTTTACGCGGAGTAAATTATCGCAAGTTACTACAAAATCCTGTTTACGCGAAGGAAAATCCCGTTTACGCGAAGGAATTATCGTAAGTTACTACAAAAGTAACGCTCGCGTAAACGTAGTAACTGTCGTTAAGAGTTACAGAATGAATGCGACAAGTGCACACGTACAATTTTGGCAAGAAGCAGTACAAAAACTTCGTAAAATGGAATACGTTGAACAAGAAAGTCACAGGCCTTTACGAAGAAATAAACCAAAATTTCTAAAAAATTGGATATGGACGATCCAAGGCATTATCTATTTGTGGAAAACATTACAACAGTGTGGATTACCAGCACTGAATTTAAAATATATTAATCAGGACATCGTGGAAAATTTTTTCAGCCGAGTTAGAGACCACGGTCATAGGAATAACAATCCTTCGCCGCATCAATTCAGTGCATCTTTTAAAACGCTACTATGCACAAATTTGACCTCTAAGAAATCCCTATCTTCCAATTGTGAGGAGAGTGACGAAGGTACATCATTAGCCTTATTAAAAATGTTTCACGCTGGTGACCTAGCGTCTCTAAACGAAGAAGACAATACAGACGTGGAATATTCTGAACCTGCGATACCAGAAACAACGAGCACTGAAATATACGTGAATGCGCAAAAAATTTTGAGAAATATAATAAGAAATACAGTAGCAATGAAATGTTTTGAATGCGCAGAATGTGTAAAAAGTAACAGGATTTTGGAAGAAATTAAGAAGAAAGTAGAACTTGCAGAAATAGAATTTCCCTACATCTGCTATACATGCAAAATAAAGAAAAAACTAATACAAATCTTTCACGAAAATAAATCTATTATGAAGACGATACATTGTCCCACTCTGCAGCAGGCCTTAGAGGAAATAGCACAAGAATTTATAATTAAATAATGCACAATTATTAATAATATTTTAAACGGAAGGGCAGAAA
The DNA here is from genome assembly GCF_030848795.1 of Temnothorax nylanderi. NCBI lineage: Eukaryota > Metazoa > Arthropoda > Insecta > Hymenoptera > Formicidae > Temnothorax > Temnothorax nylanderi. The sequence goes on along the minus strand of NW_027249470.1, from coordinate 11,739 downwards.
TGCAAGAGGAAACAAATTTTATGTTCAACGAAGCAAGAAGAATGAGCAATAAATTTAATAAAAAGATTAAATAGAAAATCTGATGTGGAATATGAAGACGACATTTTCGTATCTTTCTCTATGAGATAAACTTTGCACTGCTAACACTGTATATGTACTAATTATTCATTGTCATTTATTTTGCAGACCGATAAATTATGGGCTGAATCTCCTGGGAGCATTTACTGCAAAAGATTTATAGTGAATTCGGACGTTTGTACTAGTGCACACTAAAGCTTGTTTATAATATCTGTTCTTATATTAAAGGTCGCTTAAATACATGTTTAAAAACTTTTTAGCCAATAAAACATACTGTATGGATGCTGTACAGATCATTTTACTGGCTAAGAAGTATTTCAAAAAGTATTTAAGATGATCTGTAAATATAAGAATTAACTAACAATAAGAACAAGCCTTAGTGCACAGTCAGTGTGCACTAGTGCAAGCGCCCAAATTCGCTATAATTAATTGGAAATATGGAAATAACACAAAGGGATAGCACTTCGGCACAGCAACCTGCTTTATCCTTTTCGACGGGAACGATGAGAAACGCCCCAGACCGATTTTGAAGCAAGAAACCGCTCACGCTCAGCTGTGATTTTCTACCTCTCCCTTCTTTTTTTTAACTTTTAATTTACGTTTTTTACTTTTAATTTTATGTAAAGTTTATTAGAGAACAGCGGTGTTTTTATGTTTATTTCTAATGGACAATCATTAGAAAACTTTTTTTTGTTTTTAATTATTGACGTTGCTTAAGGAGTTAGTAGTATAACGCTTAATATAATTTTTTTTATTTTGTAGCATTTTATTAGTAAAGGCTACTATGTCTTTTCTTTTGTAACCACGTATAATCGTTGGCAGGTATCTAATTTATAATGATTTAATAGCGATTTAAACGTAATAATGACTCGCTTGCAAGACACATTTGCATGCAAATTTATATTCAAGTGGAATTCAACGATATTTGTATCGATTATGTATTTTTATTATATAAATATACAATATTATTTTTAACCATTGCGCTTTTTTTACCTAAGAATAATCATTTTAAATGTACACGGTATGTGTCGATATGTGCAGTTACACGTTTCAGTTCCTAACGTAGGGTGTCCCGTGTCAGAGGGCGCCACTAACGCTGGTCATGCGAAATACATGGGAGTTTGTAGGCCCTGGTCTATCCCAATATATTTAAAAGTTTGACCCTGTGATTTATTTATTGTAATTGCAAAGAATACCTTTATGGGAAACTGCAGTCTTTTAAATTGAAACGGCAAATCCGTTGGTATCATCGGAATTCGTGGTATATATGCAATTTTTCCTGTTGCTGCTCCATTTAAAATGAACGCCTTAATAATATTTGTATTCATCACTTTAATTTGCAACCTAGTTCCATTGCATAGATTTGGTGAATTTAGATTACATAATAACATAATTGGTGTTCCGACTTTTAGTTTTAGATTATGCGGTGGAAAACCTGCCGGATTTAGCGAATTTAAAAATTAAAAAGAGAAGATTGTAAAAAAATCACGCAAAAAATATCTACGACCTTTTTTTCTATTTAAGGGGGGAGACTCGTGTAAAAATTTTTTTTTGCATTTTTTTTATGGCTTGAAAAATTCATGTACCATCTGAAGAATATATTTCCAAAGTTTCAAAGCCTAAATCAAATCCTAAAGGTCCCTAAGAAGTCATTAAAGTGATGCGCTCTAATGGTATAAAAAGCAGGTACATGAGCGCACTCGCTCTCGGCGTTTACCTTTCGATCAATGCAGCACAATTAGATGTTTTTCTAGAAGAGGAAGTATTACTTTACGGCCCTTGCATCGCAGATTAAGCCTAGGTAAATATAAGTCACTCTGAACAACTTTTTGGTAGCAAAAACTTTAAACGCGTTTTTCTCAAAACGCTTTTTTTCGCGCCGGGGAATATAACTCAAAAAGTTAATGGCCGATCAACTTGAAACTTTGTAGAGATATTTGTATATGTATCGTATACTTCATGAACCTAAAAATATATTAAAATTTTTATAATAAATATAGTTTTTAACGATTTGTTTAAAACAAAAAATTGAGTAAATTTTTTTAAATGTCCCCAATTTTTCATTTTTTGGTTTTTTTTTGCTAAATTTAGGTTCATGAAGTACAAAATATCTTATTTTAATGGAAAAAATTTAATTCGTTGATTTCAGATAATTACAAGGACCTGAGCGTTCCCCGGCGCAAACTCGAGGAGCCAACTTTAAGCAGCTGTAGCGTTGTTATTTTGTTTTCTTTTTCCAACAAAAAAATTTTTTCTTGTACATTAAAACTTAAATATTACAATGTATTTTATTTGAATTTAATAATTACTTCCACTTTTTTGTAATAAAATCTTAAAAAAAGTGCTGTTTACACGAGTCTCCCCCCTTAAGGACCTCTTTGTAGACCACATTGGTGGTTCTCCCCTCTGGTGCTAAAATCACCAGGCTGCTGGGTGAGCTCACCCTGGAACAGGCCACGTAGAACTGCCCATTAGGGCTCCTAAGTATTCGAATAAATGACTATCCGGGTACCCGAGATCGATTGCGATACGGATCTCAAAACCGCAACATTCGGGTTATTCGCGGATCCGCAGATACCCGAACATTTGAAGCGTCGGATCCGGATCCGCGGATCTGAATCTACGTTCGCGGCGAAGTCGACCGCAGTCGCCTAGCAACTTAGAAAATTTTACAATCAACAAATTGATATCTTTTATCTGCTATCACGACATAATTTGAGACGATTGCCGGGAATCGTAAATTACTTCTGCTAAGAATTTGTGTCTAAAATTATCGTTTTATTTTATTACGTTTACGCTATACATTTGGTTATATTTCACAAAGGTTCTCTCCGTATTTTTCTTTTACTCGCATTTATATAAACTAAATAAAATATTCACATATATTCACATATTCGTTAATTCCTACCAATTATTCGAGAGTCTTCGGCTATCATAAAATCTTGTGAAAACAGTTACTATATATTCGTAACACTTTCTTACATCTATCGACTTTACACGGTATTGCTAAGTCCTGAGCAGAATATAATATAAAATATCCTTTCCTTCTATAAAGTATTGCAAAGTTGTGAAGGGCAAGATCAACATTAACATGTTAAGCAGTTGGGTGTGGAGGCATTGCGAACGTTCGGCGGATGGTTCGGAAGCAACCTGCAAAATCTGCGATATAGTGCTTCGTACAAAAGAATCAACATCGTCGATAAATAAACATTTACGAGTTGTTCATGGAATGAACATCGAAGACAGTGCAGAAAACAGAAAACGCAGGTTCGAAAAGCATTCTACTATAAAATATTATTTACAGTAATGTAGATATTTTTATATTCGAAATGGATACTTGGTAACAATTTATGCAATTTTATTTATCTGAAGTGGTATAAACTAACGTAGCAAGTCCCTTATGGAAAAAGCAACTGCGGTTGCAAAAAAAATCACAAAACTACAGCAATTATTGTAATATTTATTATAGTTTCGTATACTTTTTTCGTAATTATAGTAGTCTTTTCTGTAGCATTTCTCCGTAAGGGATTTTTTGCACGGTCCTTTTCTTTCTAAGAATAATGTTTTCCTTTATAATCCTCTCCTTTTATTTTCTTTCCTTTCAGTCATACTGACAACACAATTCAAGATGACATATCCTATATCCAAGAAGACAATCCCTATATTGCGAGCTCGTCATCAAATGAATGTACCCTGAATAATCAAACATCCGAAAATACTTCACCTAGCGATTGCGTACCCAAAACCTCCGTACGGTCGCAACAGAAACGTCGGTTACTCTATCAAAGTTCTTACGGACAGGTTAACGCTAGCTCACGGCCATGTAGTTCAGAAAGAGCTGAGTTCCTTGACAGAGCTTCAATTAAAATGGTAGTGTCGAATCAACTACCGCTTTCATTCATCGGTAGTACCGGATTTCGCGTTTTTATGAAATTAGTCGAGCCAAATTACAAAGTGCCATGTGAAGCAACATTTAAAAATAGGTTAATGCTTGTTTACGACGATGTAAGCTCGCAAATTAAAGCAGAATTAAATGCTGCATTATCAGTGTCTTTCTCAACCGATAGCTGGACCTCTAGATCCAAAGATTCCTATATCACTGTAAATGCTCATTTTATAAATGACAAATGGGAAGGAAAGTCCTACAATTTAATCACGACG